>NW_015094509.1:1024268-1102857 GCF_001431845.1 Calidris pugnax
GCCATTACCCCTTGTCCTATCTGCTGCGACTTGGGAGATCAGACTGACCCCCGCTTCTCTACACCCCCCTTCAGGTAGTTATAGAGCGCGAGAAGGTCTCCCCTCAGCCTCCTCTTCTCCAGACTGAACAACCCCAGCTCCCTCAGCCTCTCCTCATAAGACTTACTCTCTGGACCCCTCACCAGCTTCATTGCTCTTCTCTGGACCCACTCCAGCACCTCAATGTTTTTTTTGTGGTGAGGGGCCCAAAACTGGACCCACCCTCGAGGTAGGGCCTCACCAGTGTCCAGTACAAAGGGATGATGACTTCTTGGGTCCTACTCCCCATGCTGTTCCTGACACAGGCCAGGATGCTGGTGGCCTTCTTGGCCACCTGGGCACACTGCTGGCTCCTGTTCAGCCGGTGTCCACCAACACCTCCTGGTCCTTTTCTGCCAGGCAGCTCCAGCCACTCTGCCCCCAGCCTGGAGCGCTGCAGGGGGTTGGTGGGACCCAAGGGCAGGACCCGGCACTTGACCTTATTGAACCTCATCCCGTTGGTCTCAGCCCATCCATCCAGCCTGTCCAGATCCTTCTGCTAAGCTTCTCCACCCTCCAGCAGGTCGACACTGCCACCCAGCTTGGTGTCGTCTGTGAACTTACTGAGGGTGCACTCGATCCCCTCGTCCAGATCATTGATGAAGATGTTAAAGAGAACGGGTCCCAGTACCGAGCCCTGGGGGACACCACTCGTGACCAGCCGCCGACTGGATTTGACTCCATTCCCCACCACTCTCTGGGCCAGGCCTCCAGCCAGTTTTTAACCCAGTGGAGAGTATACCCATCTTTCTCCATTGGTTTACTGCTTTGCCCTGCCGACTCCTTTATATTTGCTCTCATATACTGTTGGACCCATGTTTTGTAGAATGCAAAGCCTGGATAGCAGGTTCCTGATCCACAGCTAAAATTCCTTGGCACCAGAGGCCATATCACAAAAATATTTATAAACCTAATTTTGCAGTGGTGTCAGAGGGGAGACTCACTGAAATAACATTAAAAGATGCATTTTAGTATATCTGTATCATTGAAGCGGTTTCAGCCCCATTTAATAGAGGCAGATTGAGTTAACATATAAAAGTACTGCTTGTTTTTATTGATTGTCGGTATGTGCAAAATACACAAATCTTTATATGTCATTTGCAATTTTGACTGTGTTAATACCAACCAGCTTAACTAGGAAAATATCCAAAAATCTTTGTTCTGCCAAATACATATCTGAATTATACAAAGCATAAATACATAAAACAGCTGAAACATCTGAAGAGAGTTCAAAGTTCTCCCCCTGTTGCCTTCCATTAGTCTCAGAACCCTGCTGTTTAGAAACATTAAATGCTTACCCTCCTTCTAATGTTTTCTCGTAAAGATTTTATCTGTCTGACTCACTGGCAGTACCTAGTTGGTGCTGTCATCCCCAGCCACAAGGGACTTAGGCTGTATACAACTTTTAACCATTGGCTTGGATTTTTCTACATTTTGCAGATTTTTGTGTCTTGTCCTAAACTTTCAAGTCTGTTATTTGCACCACTTGAAAAGCTTGACTATTCAGCTCACTTTTCCCTCACTTCCTCACTGTTCTCCATCCTGCACATAACAGCAGCTAAACAGTGGCACGTGCCATTTCACCTCCACCATATTTTGCTGAAAGTCAGGGGTCATGAATTCAAATATTTGCACTGTTTTTGACACTGATTTGCACTTTTATGACAAAAAAAAAAAGGTCTTCTTCCACCCACACATACTCACATACTTAGCAGTATTTGCTCTCTTTCATGTCTAGTACTCCCCTTTTTAAGTATATTACATTGTTTATTTTTACTAGCTATAGAGTCTCAATTTTATAATGATCTCATGGACTTGGACAGCATGCCAGATTAACAGTATTTTTCACAGAAATAGGAGGTTCTGGCTTCAGTGGAGTTTTCTTAAGTGGTGTCAGAAGTAACTCCACCTAACAAGAGCACTTTGCACTTCATAATTAATCAATTTTAAGCTGGTTTTGTTCTGTTAATAAGTATTATCGCCAATATATTGCTACAATTCATTCTTTAACGGTAAGTACCCACACCTGCAAGTTTTTCACAACAGGTTTTATCCTTCCTCTGAAGAAGCTCACTTTGGAAAGACTGTATTTGCAGTATCTCGGGTTTATCCAGAAACATACACCAGACCTATTTCTATCGTTGCCCTGTTATGTGTACATGGTTTTAATGCTATCCAATTGATCCTGTTTATAAAATATAATTTTATTCTTTGGTTGCCTACCTTGAAATACACATTTTGGGAAAAAAAATCAATTGGCTCTACCTCCTTCATAAACCCAACAGAAAGATAAGGAGTAATTGAACTCCAAGGATAAAGCAAATAATGTTATACGCCGTATGCACTGACCAGCCAGATCAGGACAAGAGATAAGTAATAATTTTTATTACATGACATAAACAGCAAGACTGAACAGAGACAGGTGAAGCCTTGGAAAACTTCACATTATGCTTGGTATGATTGGGGCTAAACTGGTACTGGAGTAGACTTTCCCTGGGGCTGCGCTGAGGCTTTTTCTTCCTGCTCTGGGACATCAGAAGAATGAATATATTTTCTGTATTTTTTTCGTGTCTTTTTAATGAATCACAGCAGGCTATGCCCTACAATACACAAGCCTTTAAAATACTTACAAGTCACCTCAATAACTGTAAATTAATATGTGCTTCACAGAATCCCTTCTGTTGACATTTTTCATTGTTCTGTCCAAAACCTGTGACCACTTAATGTTTTTCACAACATGCATGCACTCCTAAGCTAACTTAATATTAACAGTATCTACATGCACAACATTTGTTTCTCCTAAGCTAACTTAATATTAACAGTATCTGGGACTCATAATCCCAAATTTTAGGCTTGCTTTTAAACAATCAGATGGAAAACAGGTCATTTCCCTTTAAAGTATATCCTCTACTGCCAATCATGTGCTAAGTGTATTGGGCATTTATTTACAACACAACCAGGAACTATTTCTATTCAAACGCTTAACAAGAAATATGGCAAAACTTATCCTAATGTCACCTCAGGAAACAAAATTACTTTGTTGTTGTAGTCTTGACTTTGAGAAGTACCAAGAAGTACTCTTCAGAGAGCTAGAGCCAGCCCCAGCCCTCCCCTCTAGGGCCCTGCAAGCACCCTCTGTACACACAGGCCAAGGATTATTGCAGTGCAGTAGACTGCAACTTGTTTTTTTTCCAAGTTTTTTTTCCAGAAACAGCACTATACAACGAGGTTCAAGACCATCAGTTCCATACTATGAAAAGGCACTGTCAGTTAGCAGCAGCATTGATCTAATTATTTTAGAGCGGCTGTGGATAAGAGCCATATAGAAAAGGAACTGAACCTTCAAGCCATACTCTTGCAGATACTTAGATACTGAAAGATGTAGATACAGGCTCAAGCAAATCTCTAGATAACACTGAAAAAACTGTTTTATACTTAAATAACACTCAAATCTTTGTCCCTAGGTCTTATTCTTCCTCTTCTCCCTGCCCTTCCACACATTTCCCAACCCACTTACTGTTCGTGTACTGCCCTTGGTATGCATACTTACACGGCTGGCATGCAGGGTTTATGTAGATTTAGAGACATCTGAGAAATACAGAGGAAAGACACCTAAAAGCTTTTCATGGTGTTGGGGCTGACTTTCCTCAACTGCAGCCTATCCATGTGTTTGCATCTTTCTTCCTGCACAAAATCATTTCACCTTGTTTCTGTTCTTGCATCACCTCCCACTGCCTGCCTTCTTCTCCTTCACCTTTCTCTATAGAAGCTTAAATCCCTTTTTAGAAAAATCCAGTCATCATCCCCAACCTTTTACACGTTATTGTGGTACTCCTGCTGCTTTATAGACTGGGCTGTATCTGCCTGTCACAGTGCATGTGTGTGTTTTTTTCTGTAGTAAACAGAGAAAAGGGCAAAATGCCTCCTCTACTTCATTCAAGCGAGTTTATAGGCTGAGTATGAGCACAGCCTCACCAACCAGGGATAGCACTTTGCACAATGCAGCCTTCTTTTGTTTGTCTCTACACAGTCCGATAATAAACATGACATTGTTTTTCACTGTTGTATGCCCAGATTTTTTTCTTTGCACAAACCTGGGACAAGACCCATATCACTGTTTTTGATGGCAGATGAAACACTCCATGCACTTGCCTAAGCAATATGTTTACTGTCAAGATTAGCAAAGATTGTTCCTCTGCTGCCTGAGGTGAGATGAGGGGGTAGGGTCTCCACATCGTGGGGCATGGGACAGAGCGTCCTGAGGACAACTGGGCTGGAAAGGGAAGCGTCAGCAGCTGTGATATGTCATCCCTTCGCAACATTTTCTACCACTGCACCTTCCCAAACCTAGACTTCTGGCAGAGGATGAACAGACAGAAATAACTAATTTCTGGCCCTTCCCTGGTATAGCTGCCAGCCATGTAAGGTAGCAGCGGTCTTTGTTTGAGCCTGCAGGCAACCCTTACACTACAGTGTATGTAACCTGTTTAAATCAACAGTTAGAAGGCACAGGCAAACACGGAGCAATGCAATAGGCATTCATGTCCTGCAGAGACTTGCCCTTGTGTTCACCATGAAGTTCAGTTGAACAGGCTTTTATAAGAGCCTACATTCACCATGGAAAGGAGTTTCTTTAATAGATTGTAAAAGGCTAAAACTCAGGTGGTAAAAAGAAAATGTGTCTTAACTCCCTCCAAAGGATTTCTCCCATGTTTCACTGCAGCATCAAGCTTTAGTCAGACATGAGGTGTGCATTTAGATAAATGGTGAGCACAAAGGTGCTTTTTTGCTTGAATAGCACAGATCTTCATGTCCTTTACTGTGAGGGTGGTGAGACACTGGAACAGGTTGCCCAGAGAAGCTGTGGCTGCCCCATCCCTGGAGGGGTTCAAGGCCAGGCTGGATGGGGCTTGGAGCAACCTGGTCTGGTGGGAGGTGTCCCTGCCCAGGGCAGGGGGGGCTAGGACTTGACTTGATGATCTCTAAGGTCCCTTCCAACTCTAACCATTCTTTCATTCTATGATACAAAACCAACGTTCTTTTAAATAAATTATTGTAATGAACTTTTGTTATTATAGCTAACCTAATCAGTTGCAACAATGTTGGAGCAGGAGAGGAGATAACTGGCATTGAAAAGGAAAACACGTGACTTGGTTGAGGGTGGTGGTGTTTGTTTGATTTTTTGTAGTTTGCTATTATTATAAACAGTTAATCTATTCTAGTCTCCGATGAAGTCCACCTAATATGCAATCCTGGACAAGGGCACCATTTGAAGAATTCAGTATTAGTTTAACTTCATCAAATGTTCTGGGCCAGATCTGCATATTGGCAGATCTCCAGTGGACCTCAGCTGGTTTATATTCAGCTGAGTATTTGACCCAGTTAAAAGTTTGATTAATACCATATTCAGTGTTCTTACCCCAGTGCAAAGCACATTTGCACAGAACTATCACTTATCTAGTAAAACAGTACTTCTGGGGAAAAGAGAGGATGTAACTGAATTAATTTTAAGAAGTTAGGAGGCGTTATACTTCCTGCTTATAAGTAACCAACACAAGGCCAATTCTGTTACTTAAAATAAAGAAATATTTTAATAATAATTGCCATAGACAATGCTGACCTATTTTATAATAAAAGATGAAAGCTGATATCCCTCACAATTGCATTCTACTCACTATTGTATAACTAAAAAGTCTCACAGAAACATTAAAAGTTTGTGAGTCCTGTAGACACTTGACCTTATCCCTGAGTTCTTTCCTCTGTATACAGGAAGGGGATATTCAAGCAAAAATAAAAAAAAAAATTATGAAGTACCACTTGTGCAATGTTTCATACAATAAAACCACTCATTATCAAAATACCATTTTGAACGACAATCACATTCCTTTTGTTTAGTGCTTTTCTTCTCTTACACTGCTTAGTCATCTCTGGGAAAAAAAGTAAGGGCAAAATTTGAATGTCTGTTGTCATTTCACTGCCTTTTCATCGAAATTCTTCAGCTTCTGCAACATCCCTTTGAAAATTAGATTTCCAATTCTGTATTCAAGATGGAATAGCCATTTCTTTAATTCCATAGGGGTTCTATAATTCCTTCATTGCACTACTTCACAAACTGCCATTTCTGACTGCTGTTGCACATTGAGCAGCTCCTTCCACTGGCCTGCTTATAGGATGCCACAACTATGTGCACTCAGACAACATTTACAGCCTATCCAAAACTGATCAGCTGAAACTTTCCTCTGGAGGTTGTAACAACTTCCTTTCTGCATCAAACTAACATATCACTGGAGAAAACGTTAGGCTAATGGCTGTAACACCATTCTTCCATTAGGCACATACAAGTGAAAACTCAATATGAAAAGTAAAATCATTTTCTGTGATTGCCTTTGCTGGTGTATTGTAACTAATTTCACTAAGTGAACAGTATTTATCTAAACCCTTAACATTTTCCAAAAATTTTGTACAAATAAAGTACTTCATTTTCATTTGCCTTACACTTCCAATATGTTTTCTCTTTTGAGAGAAAGGGTTTAATAAAAATGATACTCACAGGTTGATACCATTTCTAAGCTGAAATGGACAGTTATAGAATCACAGAATCATAGAATGGTTAGAGTTGGAAGGGACCTTAAAGATCATCAAGTTCCAACCTCCCTGCCCTGGGCAGGGACACCTCCACTAGAGGTTGGTTTGAGATGATTATTAGATCTTAACTTTTAGGCAAAATAGGAAGAGAATAATACTTTATTACCTATAAAAACCATTTCAGGCTTCTTGATGCAGCTTGCAGTTTATCTTTTATGCCAAGTCTTCACAAAGAAATGGTCATGTTGCTGCCAAAAAAAAATTTAATAGCGTCGAAGACATATTTTGAAGAACTAATTTTCCTTAGGTCTCAAAAGAAAGAACTATTAAGTTAGTCCAATTAGTCTTCTTCAACTTCAAAACAGTCTATAAACATATGTCTCTTAAAAAGTAGCATAGTATAGACAGGTGTCACACCACTACCTCCTAGATGACCAAGCTACATCAAAGAATTTACTTAATGCGCCTGAAACAAGAGAAGAGCGAGGCTCAGTAACAACGTTAGAAACGTTTTACATCAAAGTTTTCCTGAAAATGCCTATATCTGTTGCTGTAGCCTTTTTGTTATTTGTTAAGGTCTGATCCATTGTCCCCTGAAATGAATAATTCCACTACAGTCCTAACTGGAAAGGGACAGTTTGAGAGAGGTGCCTGCAGCCACAGTAAATGGGAGACGCTGGAACAGTTCCAGCAGCAGCAGCTCTGCAGGCCGGTTGTCACAGAAACATCCACTGATTATCTCACACCCGGGCAAGTTCTCTGGGGCAGAAACAACAGGGCTATTCAAACAGCAATTGGATGCACATCTATCTAGATGGGAAGGGATAAAATCTCTGAGGTGGCAGCTTGCCAAATTGCCTTTTGGATCCTAGCACTTTTTCCTGTGCTTCTTCTGGAAGAACAAACAAGGCATTTAGGGATAAGCCTATGCAGAATACAAAGAAAATCTTAGAATTGTGCATTTGATCCTCATAGGAAATATAAAAAGCACAAAACCCAGCAAAGTTGGCCACTGACAGGTAAATGTCCTTTTCTGGTCTGTAAGTCTGAACAGCACATAACACTAACAAGGATGGATGGAGAAAATGGTCCCACCAACCCCCTGCAGCGCTCCAGGCTGGGGGCAGAGTGGCTGGAGCTGCCTGACAGAAAAGGACCTGGGGGTGTTGGTGGACACCAGCTGAACATGAGCCAGCAGTGTGCCCAGGTGGCCAAGAAGGCCACCAGCATCCTGGCCTGGGTCAGGAACAGCGTGGCCAGCAGGAGCAGGGCAGTGATGGTGCCTCTGGACTGGGCACTGGTGAGGCCTCACCTCCAGGGCTGGGTTCAGTTCTGGGCTCCTCACCACAAGAAGGACATTGAACTGCTGGAACATGTCCAGAGGAGAGCCACCAAGCTGGGGAGGGGTCTGGAGAACAAGTCCTACGAGGAGCGGCTGAGGGAACTGGGCATGTTTAGTTTGGAGAAGAGGAGGCTGAGGGGAGACCTCATTGCCCTCTACAACTCCCTGAAAGGAGGGTGGAGAGAGGTGGGGGGGTTGGCCTCTTCTCCCAAGGGAATCATGACAGGAGCAGAGGAAATGGTCTGAAGTTGGGGCAGGGGAAGTTTAGATTAGATATTGGGAAGAATGACTTTCCTGAGAGGGTGGGAGGTGGTGGAGTCACCATTCCTGGAGGGATTTAAGAAATGTGTAGATGTGGCACTTCAGGGCATGCTCTAATGCCCAAGATTGTTGGGTTTTGTCTGTCTGTGGCTGGATGTGATGTGTGTGTGTGGTGGTTTGTGAGGGGTGGTTGTTGGTTTGGGGTTTTTTTGGTGGTTGGACTTGATGATCCCAAGGGTCCCTTCCAACCATGAATATTCAGTGATTCTGTGAAAATTAACACCTGGCAAAGGGTTTCAATCTCCCAAAGGGGCAAAGTATCTCAAGAAAAAGGATGCACCCAATGACAGCAGACCTGTATCAATCAGCACAGCTGCTGTAGGCTGGAGAACCACACTAACTGGTTTTTAAATTCTAGTGATCTCCGTTCTAGAACAAATCCAAGTTCGTCAAAGTTTCCTGTTGGGATACCAGCTGTAACATCTCATCTAAACACACAAATTGCTGGCTATAACCAGCACTGTATGGTCCTTTTATGAAGTTTTATTGGCATAAAAGCTTCTAGTAATAGTGCTTTGCTCTGTCCAATCTTTGCAAATTATTTATTAAGCTAGCCTAAAAGTTATACAAAATACTATTTCTATGTCCTTGTAGCTGATGACATGATGTCAAGACTCATCTTCTATGTGTGGCAGAGTGAGTAAATGTAGGAGAAAGTGATCTGGCTTCAAGGAGCTTCCTGACAGATGAGTAGCTCGTCAAGCAAATAACAGCAATTCTCCTCCAACAGGGAGCTCAGTACAGTACAAAGAAAACACAGTTCAAATTCAGAAGAGGATTAGCAAAATATCCTCTAGAGATATTTTCATGGATTTAATGGAAAAGGAGAACAAGATCAGGCAGCTTTGAAGTGGATCTGTACGGGTCTTTTAAAAAGATTAATAGAAGCTAAGTTATTTTAACCTAAAACCTGGCAATGTAAATGCATAAAAATTAATCCAGCTTATGAGGCGCTGTTGGACAGCTGCAAATGAGGATAATTTTTTGATGTGCACTGTGTACCTATATTTTACTAAGCAAATTCTCTCCCAGTGCAACTGCCCTGCTGTACTTCTGCTGTACTCTGGTCTGCAGTGTACCAGTGCTGGCAAAATCAGAGGCTTCTAAGTACTGACCTCACTCAGTACTCGCCCAGCAACAAGGATGTTTGATAGCTTTCCATCAGGGCATATCCAGGTGACATCTTTATGTCTTTTCAAATTTCAGAGTTATGAAATGGCTCCCACAACCATTGCCAGCAGTGATAGCAGCAAATACTGCTAAGTGATAAGATTGTTTCAGTTTCTGGCAGAGTTCATATTTTTAAATAAGACTTGCAATAACATTTGATTAGAATGAATTCTGGGACAATCCCGAGTGTGGGATTTAAGTGACACTGAGCACATAAGATAATCAGAATGATCAATCACAGACTTGCAATGTCTGCATAAGTACCCTCTTTTGGAAAGTTCAGTAAGAAATGTTATGTAGCAACTGAACTGTTTTCCTCCTTAAATTTAATCACAGATTCCACAGACATCTTCCATGAGAGAGCTATAAAAATTGTAGAGATGTGGCTCGGGCTACATTGCTCTGGTAAATTTTTTCAGATGTGACAAAATTGGAAAAGCTCCTCTCATGTCTACGTTTATACTCTGAATTCATCTTCATACATGAGTCCCTGAACAGCACCAAGAAAAGCCCAATTTAAGAGAATTAGTTTTACATTCCCAAGTAGATCTCGGGCACTGTACAATCGTGCCATCTGCTGGGCAGAAATTTTTAACTAGCAGCAAGAACTCTTGAGGAACCCAGGCAATATTTTGGAAAGCATGCTGTAGACATGGCCACTGAATTTTTACAACTTCTGTGTGTGTGTGTGCGCGTGCGCTCCCATGTGTGTCAGAAGAAAACGTATCACCAGGTGGCCCTGCCACTGCTGGAAATGGAAATGGTGACAGTGCTGGTACCTAAGGGACACCCAGTCAACCAGCCTGACCACACTGCCAAGCCTTTTTTCATGGCTGGTTAACTCCAAAGGCTAAGAGAGGGTCCCTAAACAACAATCAGTGGCTTTAAAACACTTAAGTACACTTCCAAGTACAGTCAAGCATAATAGTAAATTAAATGCAAAAAATTTCCCAATAAATAGTTTAGTTTCCACCCCAACCATCCTCTTCCTACTGTGGTTTCTCAGCAATAAAGACAGAGGCTCCTGAGCAAATAAGCTGAAATAAACTTGGGCACAGGAGTAATTTGATGGTCATTAGGACTGTCAAGGGCTCTGAAGTTAAGCTTCAGATTTGGCTCCATCATTGCATTGCATGGCCAGATTCCTCCAATTTCTCTCCATTTCCATATATACAAAAATATAATACAATGCACATATATGTAAATATAAAAAAATACAACACAATTAGTCCATGCTGGACATCTTTGTCTCTGGAAGTTTTTGGTTACATAAGGAAAACTAAACTCTATATACAAGTCAGGCAAAATTACTTCCGCTCTCCTCAAGCAAATAAAAGCCATCTCTTTCCTGGTTTATATACACGTCAGCTTTCTTACTCCACAATAACAGCATCACAGACGACATTATTGCAAAGCTATTGTGGCATTTAAGCTCACACTTTCGCCTTGGCAAATTTAACCCTCCAGTGGAGGAAACTCCAAGGAAGATGCACGTGTGCTTCACAGTTTTAGAACATGGTAGAATCATAGAACAGCCAAGGTTGGAAAGGACCTTGAAAGATTATCTGGTCCAATGTTTCATTGGAATGGAAGACTAGATGAGATTATCTAGCACCCTGTCCAATCCATCTTGAAACTGTCTACCATGTTCCCGAGAAGGTTCCAGTTTACTCCCTTCCTAGATAAGAATAAGTAAAAAAAGGGGGAAGAAAAAAAAAATAAAGGCATGTGTCTATGCCAGCCTACCAAAGCCTAAAGCACAGTCATGTCATCCACTGCCACAGCAATGCTACAGCCCTAGCATCAGGGTTCACATCATGCTACGAGCAATCTCCAGACAAACAGGAATCATACAGTCTTGTGAGCCTCTTCTGACCATGGAAAAATCAAACTCCAAAGCAATTTCCTCAGTTTACACAGCATCCTGAGTGCCATAACAAGCTAATGTAGGCCTCTTAGGGTAGAAAAGAAAAAAAAAAAAATTTATTAATTCCTTCCCTCTTCTTGCAGGAGATTGGGAACGATTAGCAACCTCTTAGGCCTCTAATTTCTAGTCTTATCTAGGCAGCCCATCCCAACAGCCCCTCTGTTCCTAATTTTGATAGGCAAACTTCCTGCAGACATGGATCAAGTTAGGTCCCTTTTCCCAAAACCAGCAACGTGACAATCAGCAAATAAACTTTCAGGCTTTAGCTAGCTCCTCCTCCATGGCATCCCTTGCCTCTTGCCAGTGTTACTTTTTACTCTCCCTGCCTTGCTCAGCTACCCAGGGCTGGCAGATTTGCATCTCCCTCCTTCCAAAATCCTTCCCGAGCTCTCGTGGTGGTAAGGAGCATGTCCCACAGCTGCCTGTGCCACAGCCAGCAGGGTCAGTCACTGCTGCGAGAGACCTCAGGAACCACTGTGCTGTGTGCTTTCTTGACCAAGATCTGTTTGCTGAACAAACAACCTGGCAATGGTCACCTTCCTCCTGCCAGGCAGCGGCAGGACTCAGGGTCTTTACTGCCTCCCCACGTGGGGCCATGTGGTGACTTAGTGACTGCAGGAAGATAGGGAATCATAGAATCATAGAATGGTCCAGGCTGGAAGGCACCTCCAAAGGTCATCTAGTCCGACCTCCCCGCAGTCAGCAACCCCAACTAGACCCCGTTGCCCAGGGCCTCGTCAAGCCTCTCCTTGAATATCTCCAGGGAAGGGGCCTCAACCACCTCCCTGGGCAACCTGTTCCAGTGCTCCACCACCCTCACAGTGAAGAACATGGCTCCTGATTGCACTGTTTGTCCCTCACTGTGGCTGAGCGCGCAGTAACACATGGCCCACAGGGACAATGATCACACTGTTGGACACCACCATAGTAAATGATAGCCCTCTCCTAAAATGGCCTATGTCTCTGGACAAGCTTTACCCTCAAACAAGCATTGGAGTACTTATGATGCAAGGTTATGCTTTGGGGCCTGCTCCTGGCTCAGCAGCTGCCCAGCGTACAGCATACCTCGCCCTTACTGTCACTTGGTCGGGTGCTTGCGTGATTGCTGCTGTTGACAGACACAGACCCAGCTCCCCATCCCACAAAGATGCCAGCCCAAGTGCTTGTGGGGTCCTTGCCTGGATGGCAAGGACAGCATGAGCACTAGGATGCAAGCTAGCAAACCTCCACGGACAGAGCTGAGAGCTCCCAGACGATCTCAGAAACAAGCAGTGACACACTTAAATCCCAGACTGACTCAGCTACTGTATTTCATAGAATCACAGAACGGTCAGAGTTGGAAGGGAACTTAAAGATCATCGAGTCCAAACCCCATGCCCTGGGCAGGGACATCTCCCACTAGAACAGGTTGCTCAAAGTCCCATCCAGCCTGGTCTTGAACCCCTCCAGGGATGGGGCAGCCACAGCTTCTCCGGGCAACCTGTTCCAGTGCCTCACAGTAAAGAACTTCTTTCTAGTATCTAATCTAAATCTCCCCTCTTTCAATTTAAAACCATTACCCCTTGTCTTACCAGTACACTTCCTGAAAAATAGTCCCTCCCCAGCTCTCCTGTAGGCTCCCTTCAGATATTGGAAGGCTGTTATAAGGTCTCCCCAGAGCCTTCTCTTCTCCAGGCTGAACAACCCCAGCCCTCTCTCTCAAGATCTTCATAGGAGAGGTGCTCCAGCCCTCTGATAATCTTTGTGGCCCTCCACTGGACCTGTTTCAACAGGTCCATGTCCTTCCTGTGTTGAGGACTCCAAAGCTGGACACAGTACTCCAGGTGAGGTCTCATGAGAGACAAGTGGAAGGGTAGAATCACCTCCTGTGACCTCCTGGTCAGGATGGGGTTGGCTTTCTGGGCTGCCAGTGCACATTGCTGGCTCATGCTGAGCTTCTGATCCACAAGACCTCCCAAGTCACCAAATCACAGAATCTTCTAGGTTGGAAGGGACCTTAAAGATCATCTTGTCCAACAATCAACCTAACTGACAAAAATAGACACCCACACAACAAACAAGGAGCATCATCACTAAACCATACCTCCCAGCACTTCATCAACCCATCTTTTGAACACCTCCAGGGATGGTGCCTCAACCACCTCCCTGGGCAGCCCATTCCAATGCCTGATAACCCTTTCAGTGAAAAAATTTTTCCTAATATCCTGACCCTCCCCTGGCGCAACTTGAGGCCATTTCCTCTTGTCCTGTCGCCTGTAACTTGAGAAAAGAGACCAACCCCCCATGTCTCTACACCCTCCTTTCAGGTAGTTGTAGAGAGCAATAAGTCCTTCTCCTCAGGGCTGCTCTCCAGCCATTCTCCACCCAACCTGTATTTGTGCTTGGGATTCCCATGTCCCAGGTGCGGGACCTTGCACTTGGCTTGGTTGAACTTCATGAGGTTTGCTTGAGCCCACCTCTTGAGCCTGTCCAGGTCCCTCTGGATGGCATCCCTTCCCTTCAGCATGTCAACTGTGCCACACAGCTTGGTGGTGTCAGCAAACTTGGTGAGGGTGCTCTCAATCCCACTGTCCGTGTCTCCAACAAAGATGTTGAACTGCACCAGTCCCAGCATTGACCCCTGAGGAATGCCACTCGTCACTGGCCACCACTTAGGTATTGAGCCGTTGACCACAACCCTTTGAGTATGGCCATCCAGCCAGTTCCTTATCCACCAAGTGGTCCATCCATCAAATCCATGACTTTCCAATTTTGAGACCAGGATGTCATGTGGGACAGTGTTGAACGCTTTGCATAAGTCCAGGTAGATGATGTCTGTTGCTCTGCCCTCGTCTACCAAGGCTGTGGCAATATTGTAAAAGGTCACCAAATCTGTCAGGCACAATTTGCCCTTGGTGAAGCCTTGTTGGCTGTTTCCAATCATGTCCATATTTCCCATGTGCCTTAGCAGAGATTCCAGGAGGATCTGCTCCATGATCTTGACAGGTACAGAGGTGAGCCTGGAGTTCCATAGGTCTTCCTTTTTTCCCTTTTTGAATATTGGGGTTATGTTTCCCCTTTTTCCAGTTGGAACTTCACCAGATTGCCACGACTTGTCAAATATGATGGAAAGTGGCTTAGCAACCTCATCCACCAGCTCCCTCAGGACCCATGGATGGATTTCATCAGGTCTTACACACCTTCAGGTTATTAGATGGTCTCAAACCTGATCTTCTCCTACTGTGGGCAATTCTTCTTTCTCATAGCCCCTGTTTTGGCCTTCTGTGACTTGGGCTTACACACCTTCAGGTTATTAGATGGTCTCAAACCTGATCTTCTCCTACTGTGGGCAATTCTTCTTTCTCATAGCCCCTGTTTTGGCCTTCTGTGACTTGGGCAGTGTGGTTAGAGCCCTTGCTGGTGAAGACAAAGGCAAAAATTCATTCAGTACCTCAGCCTTCTCCATATCCTGGGTGACCAGGTCTCCTGGTTCCTTCCGGAGAGAACCCACATCTAACCTCATCTTGTATTTATCCTTGACATACTTATAGAATTTTTTCTTGCTATCCTTGATGTTCCTGGCCAGATTTAATTCTGTCTGGGCCCTAGCTTGCCTAACCTGGTTGCTGGCCACTTGGACAGTTTCTCTGTATTCCACACAGTCTACTTGTCCTTGCTTCCACCCTCTGTAGGCCTCCTTTTTGTTTTTGAGTTTACGCAGGAGCTCCTTGTTTATCCATGCAGGCCTCCTGGCTTTTTTGCCTGACTTCTTTCTTGGGATGCACCACTCCTCGCTCGGAGGAGGTGATCCTTGAATCCTTGAATACTAACCACAAATGGAAAGTCATTGTTCCCAGAGCCATGGTCTTCCAACTCAGAGGGTGGCACAGCCGTCTGTCAGTATTATTAAAGACTGAGGCAAAAAAGGCATTGAATGTGTCTGCTTTTTCTTTATCCCTATTAGTCAGGTGACCATCTTCAACAGGTATCAGACCAATGTTTTCTTTAGACCTCCTCTTGCTATTAATGTACTGTGATTCTTGTTATCTGACACAACACTGGCAAGTGTCAACTCTGAGCTTTTGACTTTCTCATCTTCTCCCTTGCATACACAAACCATAGCTCTGTATGTTTCCTGAGAAGCCTGACCTCGCTTCCAGAGATCATATTTTCTTTTTTTTTTTTTTTCTTGAGCTCCATGAAGAGTTCCCTTTTCAGCCAAGCTGGTGTTCTGCCCCACTTGCTTGACTTATGACACAATGGAATTGCCTGGGCCTGTGCTTCTAAAAGGTGGTTCTTAAAGACCGACCAGCACTCATGAACTCCTAAGCTCTCAAAAGCAGACTCCCTGTAGCTACACAGCTGTCCTTTTCTCTCATTACGCTGTAAATTTTAAACTGAACCATTTCACAATCACTGTGGAGCCACTTACCATCACATCTCCAACAAGTTCTTCTCTATTCACAACAGCAAGTCTAGGGGATCATCTTTCCTAGTTGGCTCACTGAGTATTTGTGACAAAAAGTTACCTCCAACGGTCTTCAAGAATTTCCAAGACCTGCTTGTCACAGCATTATGATAGTCTCAGTTAATGAATGGGAAGTTGAAATCTCCCATAAGAGCTTTTTTTTTGCAAGAGGTTGGTCTCTCTGACCCTGGCAAGACTACTTGCACCTCTTCCTCATTATGTGCTTCATCTACTGTACCCAGGGCCTCATACTGTTCTGTAAGGGTATCTTAGAGGGTGAGGAGGGGTTTCTCTTACCGCTCAGTGCTGTGATGTTCTTTAACCTCTTCTTATCCCTTGTTATGCTGCCTTCCTCCTGACACAAGGCAGATCCAGGATCTGACTCCACAGTGGCCATGCTGAGTTGGCTTGCACACATCGTACGTAGCAGAGTACAGCTGCATTGATCAATCTCATAGAATCATAGAATGTTTAGGGTTGGAAAGGACCTTAAAGTTCCAACCTCCCTGCCACGGGCAGGGACACTTTCCATTAGACCAGATTACTCCAAGCCCCATCCAACCTGGCCTTGAGCACTCCAGGGATGGGGCATCCACATCTCCTCCGGGCCAACCTGTTTCAGTGCTTCACAAACCATACTCCTCAGTTTACCCACCTTCTCCTGGAGCTTGGCCACCAAGCAGAGCAGCTCATCCATCTGTCATGCCTCTCACAACCTTGCTTACAATCACTTTCCACCTCTAGGAATACCCCTTCACACAACCCACAGTGGAAACCTGGGCAGTTGCATGCTTGATCAGAAGCTCTGTCTGTGTGGCTGCACTGGTTCCACCAGCTACTAGAAGGTCAGGTGAAGCAAAAGACACTCTTCAGGGCAGAGCTGTGGAGCTGCCCAGCAGTAAAGGACCTGGGGGTGTTGGTGGACATGAGCTGAACATGAGCCATCAGTGTGCCCAGGTGGCCAAGAAGGCCACCAGCATCCTGGCCTGGGTCAGGAGCAGCGTGGCCAGCAGGAGCAGGGCAGGGATGGTGCCTCTGTCCTGGGCACTGGTGAGGCCTCACCTCCAGGGCTGGGTTCAGTTCTGGGCTCCTCACCACAAGAAGGACATTGAACTGCTGGAGCGTGTCCAGAGGAGAGCCACCAAGCTGGGGAGGGGTCTGGAGAACAAGTCCTACGAGGAGAGGCTGAGGGAACTGGGCATGGTTAGTTTGGAGAAGAGGAGGCTGAGGGGAGACCTCATTGCCCTCTCCAGCTCCCTGAAAGGAGGGTGGAGAGAGGTGGGGGTTGGCCTCTTCTCCCAAGGGAATCATGACAGGAGCAGAGGAAATGGTCTGAAGTTGGGGCAGGGGAGATTTAGATGAGATCTTGGGAAGAATGACTTTCCTGAGAGGGTGGTCAGGCCCTGGAAGGGCCTGCCCAGGGAGGTGGTGGAGTCACCATCCCTGGAGGGATTTAAGAAGCGTGTAGATGTGGCACTTCAGGGCATGCTCTATTCCCTGAGATTGTTGGGGGTCTTTTGTGTGTGTGTTGGGCTCAGTGATGTCAGAGGTCCTTTCCAACAATGAGGATTCTGTGATTTTTGCCAG
This sequence comes from Calidris pugnax, assembly GCF_001431845.1. Classification (NCBI taxonomy): domain Eukaryota; kingdom Metazoa; phylum Chordata; class Aves; order Charadriiformes; family Scolopacidae; genus Calidris; species Calidris pugnax. The sequence goes on from NW_015094509.1 coordinate 1,041,726, forward strand.
GAGCCTGCCCTCTGGGAAATAAATGTGCTTGTCAGTTGCCATCAGCTGGGCTGAATGTCTTCACCTGTTTAAATCTCCCACTCAGCCAGATGCAGGCTCTGTCCCTTGCTGTCTAGTCCAACCAGCAGGTCAGTTGCTCAGGAAATGGCCCCTCTTTGCTCCAGTGTCTGTCTGAGAGATGTGCAATGGAATAACAGCTCCCTGGGAGCTGCTCAGGCATCCTGGGCTGTGGCTGTGCCACTGTGAGCTGCTCTTTGGCTCTATCACCCCATCAGCTGACAATAGGTCAGATCAGGAGGAGACAATACGGAAAAAAAGAGAAAGAAAAAAAATCAGCACTTTTTCTCTCAAGTGATTTTGATTGTAAATATTTGACACGGGAGCCTGCAGAAAGGGAATGGCTTGTTTGTATGACCAAAAATCCCAGGGATAACTTGAAAGTCAGAGCCATCCCCCTGGACACCCTTCAGGAACACCTGGGTCTGGGCAGAGTCTACAGAGATGTGAAGTAGAAACACAAGAAAGGTCTGTTATATGGCACAGGTGTCCTATGAACAATGTTACCCAAGATGCCATTGCACTTTGCCTTGTGTTCCCATAAAGGTTCCAGAGTTGGCTAATTACACAAAACCTGAGATATCAGTTTTAAAAATAAGGACGTTTCTAAGCCTATAGAACTCCTGAAGATCCAAAAAACCCTAAACAATAAAAAGCAACTTTTGAGACATTCTCTTAATTTCTCGAAGCTTCATAATTTTGCAGGTCTCAAGGTCAGCATTTTTAGTAAGTGATTAAAGTCTTTTCTGTTTTTCTTAATGACCTGTTTGTGTCTAGATCTCCCACTGTATTTTCAAAAGCATTTTCAATTTTTTCCTACATTACTGATATTGTGTTGACCTAAATGTAAGGCAAATGCAAGGCAAAACCACCCATACTTTTACTAGAATAGAACTAGCAATGTTGATTACATTAAAAAAAAAGGGTTAAATCCCCAAATATTCTCCTTTTCACCACAGCCCACTTTCCAAAAAACCTCACGCCTAGTTCTGTAGCCCTCTTCTTTCCAAGGCTCAAGTTAATATATTTTTCCACAGCATACTGTGCTGCTAGCTCCCTCTTTAGCCACGTTGCTCTTTCTCTCTCAGCACAGCCAAAAGGACCCTGTGGATAGTGACCACGTTTCCACACAGGTTTAAGGGCACAAAGCCCCATAAGCCTCCACGCTTAATACTGTGGGTTGCACCTTGGTTTAAAAGCACCACGGCTGGGACTTGGGCAGGCCTTAGGCAGACCAAGCTGTACTTCCTTCCCTGATGCTGTCCAGCCCCGGTGAAGCTTTCAGCCGTTAATGGCACCGAGACTCCCCTGTCTCTGTACCCTCTGGCTGGGCATCCATATCAATGGTCTCGGGAGGAGCTTGGACCTCAACTAAAAGAGCAGATGTATGTGAAGAGTGTTTTGATCATGGACACAATGCAGCATTATTAGTGATCTGGGCTACAACCCCATTTCCTCTGGTCTGACACAAATGCAGCAGGAGCCCAAGTTCCTCTTCTCTCCTTTCCCTTTTTCCTCTTTTTTTTTCTTTTTTTTTTCCATGAAACAGCTTTTATTTTGGTGCCCTCCTGCACTGGGTCAGGGGTGCATACATTCCTTCCCAACACCCATTGCAGCACAGCCCTTCTTAGCTAGTTCAAACCACCAGAGAATCCTGCCAGTCCTCAGAAAGGGCGAAAAGTGGTAAATCCATTTTTCTGGGGTATATCCTGGAAATGTGTCTGGAACTACTGGGCAAGCTGGGTTTTTCAGAAAATTTCGATAAATTACCTCTCCTATTCCTGAGCCAAGTAGCACACACACATTCACCTGCACTGTGTGAGTGAAACTGGACAGTGCACAATCCATGACTGCTTAAAAAAAACAGTTAAATCCCATCGTCTTTAAACAGCTCTGGAACCTACCCAGCATGTACAGAGATAGATCAGCTCCAGAGATACTAAGTCAGCCTCAGCTACTGCCAATGAACATAGGAGGAATGGGTAAAGATAGGCCAAGGTCCTGATTTTTCAGCTGCACACCCCTACTATCCCCTCAGCAATCACAAGTTATAGATTTAACCCAGCATTAATGTTTGCAGGCTTGCTACACAAGGCGCTTTGCCAACAACATCTAGCATATCTAATTTATAGACAGCAACTTGAGACTGGATTTTTCTATGCAGGTATCTAGTTTTATACATGATTAACCATCTCCCCTAAAAAAAATAAAAACAAAAAAAACCCAAAAAAAGATCGCCAAACAAAATCTTCTGAGACACTTTACACTGTTTCTCTTTTACAGTCATTCAGCAATTTCAAACTCACACGGGATTTTTATATCTCCAGTGCATGCTAGAAGTCTTACCTATTACATCTCAGCAAGATACAGCTTTAGACTGAAAGTACACACGCTCTTGGATAAGCTTACTGAGAGCAGAATCCTTCGTGCGACTATGCATACGGGTAAATGTATACACAGGCTGCACGTCACTCGGTGAACTGGACTGAGGTTCAGGTATGAATATAAAGGCATCCCAAATCTAAAAAATTTATTGGACAAAATTCTGAGCTCTTCAACAAGTTATTCTAACAAAATGAGCCATCGGAGTCCTTGGTTATCTTGAATTGTGACTAAGTATTACCACTGCAGATACAAATCACATTTGTTCCACTTCTGAGGAACAGATATGAGTGGTTCCAAGAAATAACCAAGAACAAATAAAATCAAATATCAAATCTGGATTTCTCCAATTAACTAGACAATGTGAGATCAAATATATGACAGGCACAAATGCATATTCACAAGTCTCTGTGCATGTACACACCACATGCTCTTGGTTTATTGCTACACTATCAATACCACCTAAAATATCCCAAAAGGTAATTGCTTTTTGAGGAAACAGATTGATCCATGTTAAGCCTGATTTCCTCACAGAAATCCTTCACAGGCTTCTCAGTGCTATGGCAAATGCCTGGCACTTGCTACGGAAAGAGACTAAAGTGGTCAAAAGTTGTCTGAGTGCTCCCACAAGGACAATGACTTCACCTAGCGCTTACTTTTGGGGGTTGTTGCCCATCTCGGGGCAACTTGTCACTTGGAGCAAAACAGGCTTATATTTGAAAATATGGCTGTGAGTTAGTTGTAGCACTCAGTTATGTGAAATCTATTTAAACTATTTTCATATATATAGAGAGAGAAGTTTGTGTCCTGGGAACCTTCCTGCTGAGGTCTAAGGGCGTCCTCTCATCACTTGCATGTTCCAGGTTTAAACAGCCATCATCTACTTCAATGGGAGTTTCACATCAGCTTGTGAATGAAAAGGCTGGAAACCAGCACTTCAACAAACAAATCAAAATAGTTCTGTTTATTTTTACAGCTGGATTACTCTACTGCAGTAAACAGAATCAAGTAAATTTATTTCTTGGACCAGTTCCATCCCACATTCCCCAACCATAATGCATTTCTTATGTTTGTTTTTCAGTATTTTCTTTCACACCCGCCATCTGCTTTAAAGTCAAATCCCAACTTGTACATAATACAGGTGGTAAGAGGAGAAGCTCAAAAGTTGAATTTAATTAGGCGGGATATGAATAGCTGTAGATTAAAAAAAAAAGTTTGAGGACAGTATGTACATAATACCAGAAAAAAAGTCATTGTTGTGCAATAAGCTAATTCTGCTTTTTCAAGAACTCTTGAAATAACTCTGCCAAAGATTTTCTCAATTATGAGAATGTACTTTAATGATTTTAAAGGCTTAGTTTTTTAAAAGGTCATGCAGCAATTTGAAGTGAATCAGTTTCTTAGGACTGCTTAGATTACTGGGAGGGCACAGGCAGTTGTTTGCGACCTTGAACAGTTCCCATATAACTGCCAGAATGGCATACCTAAGAAGAAATCTTTATGGGTCAAAGCACCAGCTGTTTGTGGATCACAGAATCATCAATGGTTTGGGTTAGAGGGGACCTTAAAGATCATGGAGTTCCAACCCCCTGCCCTGGGCAGGGACACCTCCCACCAGACCAGGTTGCTCCAAGCCCCCTCCAACCTGGCCTTGAACCCCTCCAGGGATGGGGCAGCCACAGCTTCTCTGGCCAACCTGGGCCAGGCTCTCACCACCCTCACAGCAAAGAACTTCTTCCTAATATCTAACCTAAATCTACCTTCTTTCAGTTTAAAACCTTTACCTCTTGTCCTATCCCTACATTCCCTGACTAAGAGTCCCTCTTCATCTTTGCTGTGGGTCTCCTTTAAGTACTGGAAGTCTGCTACAAGGTCTCCGGGGAGCCCTCTATTCTCCAGGTTGAACAACCCACATGCTAGAGAGAGTCTGGTGAAGAGCCACAGTGATGATTAAGGGACTGGAGCATCTCTCCACTGCAGAAAGGCTGAGAGAGTTGGGACTGTTCAGCCTGGAAAAGAGAATGCTTGGAGGGGGAATCTTATCAACATGTATAAATACCTGAAGGGAGGGCGACAAAAGATGGAGCCAGGGTCTTTTCTGTGGTGCCCACTGAAAAGACCAGAGGCAATGGGCACAAACTGCAACATAGGAGGTTCCCTCTGAACATCAGAAAACATTTTTTTACTGTGAGGGCGATCAAGCACTGGCATGGGTTGCCCAGGGGGACTGTGAAGTCTCCATTCGTGGAGATACTCAAAAGCCACCTGGACATAGTCCTGGGCAACTGGCTCTAGATGGCCCCGTTAGAAACAGGGAGTTGTACTACATGACCTCCAGAGGTCCCTTCCAACCTCAACCACTCTGTGATTCTGCAAATATTAAAATATTGAAATTGGTAGAAACATTTGGGCTTTACGTGAGACTAAATGTCTTCAAAGGTAGGGAACAGTCCTGGTTTGACATCCCTTGTAGTGACACGTAATGCAAATCCCTTCTCAGTTATTCAGCAAGATCCTTGAATGGAGCATCTCTCCACTGCAGAAAGGCTGAGAGAGTTGGGACTGTTCAGCCTGGAAAAGAGAATGCTTGGAGGGGCAATCTTATCAACATGTATAAATACCTGAAGGGAGGGCGACAAAAGATGGAGCCAGGGTCTTTTCTGTGGTGCCCACTGAAAAGACCAGAGGCAATGGGCACAAACCAACACAGGAGGTTCCCTCTGAACATCAGAAAACATTTTTTTACTGTGAGGGCGATCAAGCACTGGCATGGGTTGCCCAGGGGGACTGTGAAGTCTCCATTCGTGGAGATACTCAAAAGCCACCTGGACATAGTCCTGGGCAACTGGCTCTAGATGGCCCCGTTAGAAAAGGGGAGTTGTACTACATGACCTCCAGAGGTCCCTTCCAACCTCAACCACTCTGTGATTCTGCAAATATTAAAATATTGAAATTGGTAGAAACATTTGGGCTTTACGTGAGACTAAATGTCTTCAAAGGTAGGGAACAGTCCTGGTTTGACATCCCTTGTAGTGACACGTAATGCAAATCCCTTCTCAGTTATTCAGCAAGATCCTTGAGCTCCCCAATACCTCCCTTTTGCCCTCTTGGTAACTCTGCCAGACTTGCTGAGTCCCCTGCAAAGCTTCCTGTTTCTGACTTACGCTTTTGAGAACTTCTTTAGCTATTTGCCTTCTTAATTGCCTTTGTGCACACTGCCTGATCTAGCTGATGCTATTGTAACCCTTGCGCTACGTTGTCAAGAGCAGAAGCTGAGTAGGGGCTCACTCTGCCCATCTGGCGGGCCAAGCTTTCTCGTTCCAAGAGCTTTCTAACACAAATATTTAAAAAAATCACAAGGCAGAAGCTTGTGCCCCTTTTAAAGTCTGGCTGTTCACTTTAGGGTCCCTCCAGATAAATGATTAAACTGGCAAAGAGTTAAAAAACCCAGGCCATGCACCCCTTTAAAGACAAAACCGTAAGTGCTGAGTGCTGACTTGTTGAGCCTTGCCAAAGGAAGACTGGCAAGAGGGACACAAGGCGGGTCAGATCTTTCGCTATAAATACTTCAGGGAGAAAACAAGTTATTCATGCTAAGAGACAATGCTGGCAGAAGAACAACTGCGTATAAACTCGCTGTGAATACATTTAGGATGAATACTGAAAGCAGATTTTTATCCACTGGAGCAAAGCGATCCCAGAGCAGCCTCCAAAGAGGAGCAAGAGCAGCACAATGGCACCCGAGTTCAAGACCAAGAATTTAACAGGAGACTGCACTCTGACACAGAAGATCCATTTTACTGTCGCATCCTTATCATCTGTTCCACATTATAATTCATTCTGATAAAAGATGAATACTTTTCATTAACAATTCTCTTGCCATCCATGCATAACCCTCACGATGGCCCATAGTGACAAATGTCAACCACAATGACTGAAAAATTCCTGCCAGCCTACGCCTCGTGGAAAAGGCATCAGTCTGACATACCAGAGTTCACCAGTCTCAGAAATGATCCCAATAAAGCATGTATATTATTCAACCTTCAATGTGTGGCTGACGCACAGATTTTGTATTCAGAGAGCGAGGGGTTGGATTTCTCACCCCCCTCTGGAAGTTTTTTCGATGAAGTCACTGTGGAGGTGGAGTGAAACGGGCACAGACAGTCAGTGTCTGTCAGTGGGTGACACCAGCTGCTCTTCCTACTGACACTGAAACACGCCATGCAGGCCAAAGGCACTTTCCTGTCATTATAACCACAAATGAACGAGGAAAATCATACGCTTTAACTAGACTTGAACCACTAACACAGACTGATGGGAAGTTAAGTCCTTGAAGGAAATCTTTAAGAAAGAAAACTAAACCCATTTCAGCACACAACCTGTTCTTACTTCACCAAGGTGTTGCTCTTTAACTGGTTTTGAATGCCAGAGGGTAATGTGCTTTCAGAACAGACTGCCCTGTAACATTATGTTGTCAAATTACACATTCATAATTTTATTATAATTGGAATAGAGGCAGTATCTGGAGAGCAGAGAAAATGACTATACAAAGAATTTATAGAACATTCATTTACATACTGGAGACCTTTTGATGCTTCTTTACAGTTTCGAAAAAAAAAAAAAAGGCAAAAATTTTCACTAGCAGGTAAATCCAAGAAGGAAACATTAAATTTTTAATGATACCGTTGGATACATGGAAACCATTTAATTATAAAACATGGCTTTTAGCATTTTTGTACTTTAACACTGTATAATTATAGTAGTAAATTTACTAAGCAGGTAAATAGGAGTCTGGCTAAATACATGTGTCAACTTGCTGCTGTTATGAAACTGCATATACACATCTACCAAAAACATTTAAAGAAAGTGCTGTATTAACTATTTAGTCTTGTATTTGCCATGAAAATAAGTTTTGTGAATATCTTTCTACATACACTACACAATGGTACATAGTGAACTATTTTTCTTTGTACATTTTTTAATTAAAAAGCAAAAGCTTGTTGCAATATACCATCCAAAGGAATGCATAATAGAAAACCTCCCTTAGAAACAGGGCAAATTCCTTTTTCCCCACTTACCAAGTAGAGCTGAACTCCCAGGAAACACCAGCAGAAGTGTCAGCATTCAATTCCTTATGCTCTTGACTCCAGCAGGCCTTGAGAAAGCATAAGGAATAAAAAAATAACACCCTAAATAGAAATGATAATACCTGGGGAGGAAAAAAGACTTTCTTTTCCGCCCAAAGGCCAATACTTGGTGTCTAATAAGACACACTAAAATTTAAGTATCATCTACAGAAGTGAAAAAATATTAAAAAAAAAATTCTTCCTCATTTCAATGCTCAAAACACATCAGATTTAAATCTAATTGGGACAAATCTAATTAAAATGTCAGCTGAAGAAATTCACTGGGCTCCAACTGGCTGACTAGATCAGGCAACTGGGTTCTTGGTGCATCAAAAGAATATTGAAAGGAAACTTGTCCTCTCACGTTTCAAAAGGATCAAAGCTCCTAAAAGTAAGAACTGCATTCAGTTTTGGATGGTAGATAAGCACTATTTAAGTAGCATACCTCTGTGTCAGAAGAACAGAATTATTTGGTACAAATCAGAGGCACTTGCCTTTGTTGCTTCAACGGTAGCTACTACGCTTTGGAATGCTTCACCCTTCGCACACATCCCATGTCAACTGCTACTAATACACCACCTCCCGCTCCAAACACATTCAACTTCAAATCTTTCTTCTTTCTCCCTCCCTTCCCCACCCCCTTCCTTTGGAAAAGTTTAGAATTATTTATACAAAATTCATAGTTACACAAATAGCTCGGTAACGCTTTGGCTACAGCCACTGAGTAAGTTTTAAGGTTCTAATACTTTAGGAGATAGGAAGAGAGCTGTTAATAAAAACCAGATCATAATTTATACAGGACAAACATAGCTCAAATTGGTGGAACCTTCTTACCATGTAGCCCAAACAGAGTTTCCTATTCCATTTAACCATTATCGAGTAAAAGGGGATAAAAGAATTAAATCCTCCGCGTGGCTACAGCTACTGGTTAATCCAGTGCATCGCGCATCAGCATGCCGAATCCCACCTTATTTTATTCCTTGGGTTAATATAATGTTGACAGCCACACATCAAACAAAGAGAGGCAATGAAAATTTTCAGCACTGTCACACTCGAGCTGCTTTATCACCATCAGTTCTGATACGGGGGGTCTAGGACTGTTCTTTTTGGAGTGAGTGGGGATTCCACAGCAGACCTCAGTGTGAAGGCTTCCACTGTAACCATCTGAATCCACTTTCTGTAAAGCTAACTGGCACTTTGTTATGCACTTACATTAATGATGTGTTTAGAAAGATACAGGGGTATGTACAAGTGTGACGGTTGTAAAAATCATGACATAAATGGAACAGTAACAAAATCAACTCTACTCCTTTTTGGATTTCCTGACGCAAGGAATTCTTTTTAAAAAATCCACATTATAAACCAAAAATAGTTCCTACAGATAAAAAAAAAGCCAAAAAATCCCCCATAAAAAGAGGGCCAGAAGAATTCACAAATATGATTACCTATTAAATAGGGAAACATGTTTTACTACCAAAAAAGTATTGCAGAGATAGGAAACAGGAAGTACCTTTTCACCGTAAGACAAAAGTCAAAATGGAAGACTATTGTCTATAGCAAGGCATGGGCTATATACACTTGTACTTATGCAAAATAGTGCTAAAGAGGCATAGCTCAACAATGGTCTGGCTTAAGAATATCCATATGACATATCAACATCTGAGATCTACTATAAATAATCAGGCACAGGTAAAAATATATAAATTATAAAATTTTCTTCTTTTCTTTTCCCTCACTTTTTTCCTGTAATTATTAAAATACAGAATCTTCTCTTAGTTCTCTATATAAAAAAATAGTAATACAAAAAAAACCAATTACAGAATAGATTTCCAGGCAACCTTTTTATTTTGTTGTATCCCCCTTATTTAAAATTTTTCAAACTAGAACAGCCCAGTCTTCTTAATACTAAATACAGAGCAATCTCCCTGAATATTCCACGTTGCTGCTTCTTTCTTACCAGAAATTAACTTGCACAAACCTTCTCTTCACATACATCATCCCCTTTCCCCATTCAGCTGCCATCACTGAGCACATAAAGGTGAAGGGAAGAGCAAATAGTCTTCCTCAGACCATCATTCTCTTAAGAGCATATTTGCAAAGCCTACAGCTACCATTGATGCAACTACAGCAAGTGTCTTTGAGGAGGTTATATAAAAAAAATTCTGCACAAACATGTAGCACAGCCTAGTGAGTATTTCTGCTCCAGTAAGTGATGAAAAACAGCATATGAAAATATATTAGAAACCCTTCAGGAGAAAAGTTTTACATTTTGCTTCATTCAGGTATGGGCTACATGGGCTTGGGTGGCATCCAGTCTCTTTTGCATTGTCCTTTGACATAAAAACAAAGAAATAATGCTTTGTTAAGTCACAGGCATCTTTAATTAAAAGGCTGAACTCTTGCAAACACAATGCAGATGGGCCATTCTCTGCTTTCCTTCTTGGGAATGCCAAGGTTCAGACATTGCTGCTGACTAGGCCTTCTCCCTCTCCCAGTGCTTTCCTTCAGCGAAGCGCTCCGAGTCAAGGATGGAGAGGCATCAGATCTTCTTCTGGGACCCGATCATGACCTTTGATACAAAGTTCACGATGGCGCTGGCAGGCTGCTCGGGATCATGCTCGGCAAAGAGGTGGCACACGTTGTCTGTGGCACTGCCCTGCTTCCTGGCAACGAACCCGAACACTCTGCAAGGGCAACAACCACAGCACATCAGAGAGAAGACAGAGGGGTCGCCTTGTTTCGTCAGGCAGAAAAGATACTGTAGAAACCAAAAGCACAAATCAAGCTTCACCTTTCTGACGGACAAGGCCCTGTGGGACTGCTAAACAGTGGTCTGGATGCATCAGTCGACTTAGGAGCTCTTCAGTGGCTCAGGATGGCCAGAATGGGGGAAGGAGATTTTCCTGTTCCTTCCACTCTGCCTGTGCTGTATCCTGAGCTGTCTGCTGTCAGAGACGTGCTGCTGACCCTGGGGATACACCTAATCCAGTCCCATACTGCTGTTCTCTTACCTACCCCAGGGTGTGCGTGCTGTGCCGTGCCAGCAATTGCCTCCAGAAAGGTTCTGAAGGCCACACATCTCAGTGGACAGAGTACTGGAAACAGGACTTAAGCCTTTCTGTTCTTTTCCAGAAAACCAGGGCCTGAGCTTTCTATGGCTTCTTTCTTTTGGTAGAAGGCGGACAATGACACTTGCCTTCAGCAGAAAACACTTTACAATCCACTGGTAATTATTTATCTACACCACAGACTAGTATTACTAGGAGCGTTTTCATCTGTAAGCCACGGGGGGGATTATTTTTTTTTTAAAGCTATCAGTCTAAATGAGACAAGTAAGCTTGTGGTAGTATCACTGGACAAGTGGAAATGAAATCGAGTAGCAAATGGCTCTGTTTTCATTTCTGAAACTTCAGCCAAATCACAAATCTGCAATCTAAATAAACCTAGTCAGGCCCAGCTCCAGACACCCCACCATCACAAAATCAGGCCCTGACTTTCATGGGCAAAGAGACCCTTGTCCCTGAGCAGCTGCCTTCCCTCCTACATCTCCGACAAAGAAAATTTAGAACACTGAGAAACTGATCACTGTGAGGACATTCCCAGAGGCCCAGATGAGGTGGGCAAAGAGACCCGTGTCCCTGAGCAGCTGCCTTCCCTCCTACATCTCCGACAAAGAAAATTTAGAACACTGAGAAACTGATCACTGTGAGGACATTCCCAAAACATTCAGTTAAAAGAGAGTCAGAGAGGTGTCCACTTACTTTGCAGAAAGGCCATCTTTCGTCCATCTTGTTGCCCATTAAGAAAGCAGTAAAAAAAAATCATAAAGGAATGGAGAAATAAAAATGAAACATACGTTAGCTTTCTTTGTAGATCAACAACACAAACAACCAATTAGAAATACTGCTTGTCTTCCTTACTTTCTGTCCTGTGGATCCAAAGCACAGAAAATAACAGTGCTGACTGGATAATGTCGTCGAAAAAAGAGCCTGGGTAAGAAGAAATAAAACAAATTTTAGGAATAGTATAAGATGCTTAAAATTTTAAACAATGAACAGATCTGATAAATAAATCCTATTTAACTTAAATTTAATAATGACTATATGTTCTTTTTGCCATCCAAGTGACTTTGAAAGCCACTTAAACTGCTCCAAACAAATAAATCCATATTTAGAATAGTAACACAAATTTTAGATCCAAAACTGACCCTCAAGCTAAGAAAAAGAAGAATAAAATGCAATTTTTTCTAAAAACTGGCCAATTAGATACTATGTCAGTGGGAAATGCAAGTTCTTGGAAATTGTGAATAATTCAATTGTATCAAGTTTCAAAATATAAGCCCTCCTAGGCATTATAACTTAAGGTTTTGTTCTTGTTCTGCTATGAACAGTTGCAGACCCCCTGGAATTAAAAAGTCTGGCACTGTTTTTTTTCTCAAACCTATAATGAATCTCCCTTGTCCCTCCTTTGTTATTGTCAGTTTTCAAATCTAAGAACTTTGTGGTATCCTTAATAGCATTCAGTACAAAGTAAATATAAACTAATTTTTTAACGTAGTATTTTACAGGCACTATTTCAACTACTGGAGATACACAGTGTCTGCTTAGGCCAGCTCTGTTAGTGATACTAGTGAAAGATGGTGCAAAGACAAATTATGTCACTAAAGAGGCTGAATACCACATGATGGTAAAGCCATTACTTTTCCTTTTTGTAAGAATTAACAACCATGAAAAAAATGCCATGGCAAAGTGACTTTCCAGTGGTACAAGCTGCCACGTGGAAGTAATGTCCATCGCTTAAAACATTCCTTCTCCAGTGCTGCAGACAGCTGACACTGTCACTGTCATTCTTTAGACAATCCTATTATCCTCTGAGACAGAGGCTGCACAACACAACTAGGAAAATCAAATCAACAGCAGCCAACACTTGTTGGGGACAAGGCCGGACATTCTCTCCCCATCCACCAGGGCTTCTGACACAGTCTCTCACAGCATCCTCACAGGTAAGCTTAGGAAGTGTGCATGGGTTAGATAAATGGACAGTGAGGTGGACTGAAAACTGGCTGAAAGACAGAGCTCAGAGGATCGTGATTAGGGGCACAGAATCTAGTTGGAGGTCCATAACAAGTGGTGTTCCCCGGGGGTCAGTGCTGGGTCCTGCTCTGGCAGGGGGTTGGACTAGATGATCTCCAGAGGTCCCTTCCAACCCCGTATCGTTCTGTGATTCTGTGATCCCTCTTTGGCTTACTTTCTTTGGTTATCTGTCAAGGTGATTCCCTGTGCAGACACCTTGAAATGCACAATGGTTGAGATAGGAGGAGGATCTTGCATCAGTGTTAGGCTCAAGGCTTTCTGCACTGCCTGGTAGCCCGTAAGTGACTCCATCTCCACTGAACTCAGGTACCAAACATTACATGCTGCAATGAAAAAGGGGAAAGACTCTGAGACGTCATTATACAATAGCAAGCAAACAGTTATCTTCTGAATAAAACCAAATGAAATGTAAATTTTCCACCTTCGTAAAGTACTCAGGGAAGACTGGCAGTAAACCACCACATGGTCTACGCATACCTCACCTTGTCCCACTGTTGTTTCATAGTTTAACACTATAATTTTGGAGGTCATAGGCCTTCTGCTGTCTCTTTGTTTCTAATACCTTCATAGTTAAGCCAATGACTGTATTTACCTATTACCAAAGACCCTGAAATTTAAGTACATACAAGACAGCAGAGAGAGACTAGTCATAGGCACTACCACAGCAAAGTTATTCCTGAGGGGAAAGAATGGGGATATTTTGCTGTTACGTTCAATTACAGTAGCCAATAAGAAAGCACACATTTTTGTAGAATATTTTCACACATTTTACACTTTCAAATGGTATTTAAACTACTTTCAAAGGAAACCATTCACTTGTTTGGCAAGATGAGAACGTTTTCACCCCATTAAGAACTGTGGGTTGCTGCAAATCTCACTTCTCATTAATTCCGTAATGGTTTGTACGTTTAGTGATTTTAGGGCAAACAAAACAACTTCCACATTGAGAAAAACTACTGACTTACGTATTTTTAGGTCTATTCTTTACTTCAGGATGCACTTACTTTTAAAAGCCCTATTACTCTCCTAGAAATATTAGTAACTTCTGAAGTATCTCTATAAAATAGAAGCTTGTTGGTTTCTAAGGCTACAGAACAGATAACTTTTTTTACCTGGTCTCATATCGAATCTGTAGTGAGCACTGGCAAAAGAAGTATTAATATTATATAGCGTTTCATAGTAGTACTATAGTACTGTATAATACTACATAGTACTACATGGTAAAAGTGCCTATAACACAATATAGTAGTAGTTATTATTAAGTAGTATTAATAGGATTATTCACATGCTTAAATAATTTGGGACTGTGATATAAAGTCAAATTTACAAGCAGATTCAGAACATTTTTAAAACTGAAAAGCCCTCTCAATCTTATTCTGCAGAGCAAGCTAAACTGATTAAACAGGAACTGATTACAGGAAGGGAAAGGTAATGAGAAAGGCTGAACAATTTCTCATTTAAGAACATGCGTGGTCAGAATGACAGCAATTCCACAGACACCATACTCGAGGCCAGAACAAAAGAAAGACATCTGTGCCTTTCATGCAGTCCCTGCAACGTTACTGCTCTCATCTTCCACAGGTGGCATTTTGGAGCCATATCCATGTTAGCACCAGCAGCTACACAATGTGGCCAGCTCAAGCAGCCCCTGCTGCTTTCAGACTGGGAATGTGCTTTGTTCAGAATGCTTAGTTCCTGGACGGTATTGGTGGAAGCAGACATGAAGAACTGGGATTTATTTGGGGCAGAAAGTTTTGCTGCCAAACAGGAAGGTTAATAAAGCAAGGTCTGTTCTAGGGAAAAATAGTTCTTTGTCAAGTTTCTAGTCTTCAATTGTCACTCTCTAGGAAGCAAAGGATTTCCGGTCAGCTTCTGCTCCAGCTTCAGTGCTGGAACGTGTCCAGAGGAGAGCCACCAAGCTGGGGAGGGGTCTGGAGAACAAGTCCTACGAGGAGAGGCTGAGGGAGCTGGGCATGTTGAGTTTGGAGAAGAGGAGGCTGAGGGGAGACCTCATTGCCCTCTCCAGCTCCCTGAAAGGAGGGTGGAGAGAGGTGGGGGTTGGCCTCTTCTCCCAAGGGAATCATGCCAGGAGCAGAGGAAATGGTCTGAAGTTGGGGCAGGGGAGGTTTAGATGAGATATTGGGAAGAATGACTTTCCTGAGAGGGTGATCAGGCACTGGAAGGGCCTGCCCAGGGAGGTGGTGGAGTCACCATCCCTGGAGGGATTTAAGAAACGTGTAGACATGGCACTTCAGGGCATGCTCTAGTGCCCGGGGTTGGTGGTTTGTGGGTGGGTGTGATGTGGTGGGGTGTTGTGGTTTTTGGTTTTGGTTTGTTTTTTTGTTTCTTTTTTTTTTAAGGTTGGACTCAATGATCTCGTTTTTTTGTTTCTGGGTTTTTTTTTAAGGTTGGACTCGATGATCTCAGAGGTCCCCTCCAACCATGGTGATTCTGTGATTTAGATAATGACTAAATGCTCATTAGGTTTTTCAGACAGCTATAAACATGATCATATCTCTATGTAGCTGCTGCAGATACCTCTATCTGAGGGCAATACAGATGGTACCAATGTACAGCATCACATCATCTGGAGGTAATCCTGTAAGGGGTCTTCTGTCACATCAATGAGTTCACAGTAACACAACTTGAATTGCCAGAACGGGTGCTGCAGTACGCATGAGAATCCATAAAACAGCATCCAATGGAAAAGACGCTGGACATTTCCACAACTGGGCATTTTATATTTTTTTTCAGATTGATGGGACAGTAAGCATTTTCCAGTGGTATTGTTTACACCTATGCTGAGAATTTAACCCTACTAAACACCTTCCTTAAGTTGCCTTTTGCAGACCTCAGACACAATTTATGAACTTCTGCAACCACAGGTTGAAAATACCTTCTCCTAAGTTCATCATTTATGAAAGCAGTGTCACCGCTTAAAATTCGCTGTGCTTGAACCAATCTCTGTGTACCTCATATTCTCATGGGAGACACAACTGGAAAGCAAACACAGGGCTGTAGAACTTAGGAGCTGGTTGCAGAAAACAGAAAGAACATGGTACATATCCTCACAGTGCCCTTTGCACTTCTACACAGCACTTAAATTTAATTGCTCCCTTTAAACATCCTTCAGTCCAGTCTAAGCTTCAGCTTCTCCCAGCCTGCAAGGTACAAAATGTGGTGACAGTCAAATGCAAGGCAAAAGTTTAACAGACCTGCACCCTGTTTGAGAAGCTCCGCTGCTGAGTTTGCAGCAGTTTGTGGAGAAGTCTCCGTTATCTCCTCCAAGGGATCTGCAAAGAGAAAACACTGTCCATGTCTTGTCTGGATTTGAATCGACAAATCAATGCACATGGTCAAGTATAAGTATATTAAAACAATACCAATTCCCTCACTACAACCTCAAAATTTTTTAAAGAGTGCAATTTTAATTATCTCATTTAACTTGCATAATTTACACTAATTCAGGTGCAAAGACTTTGCATTTCTAGAATGAAATTAATTAATTGTATTTTGATTCAGGAGATGACAACATAGTCCTTTCTTCATACCTATGTAGAAAACAAACATCTGAATTATTAAGACAGTGGTGGAATCTTTGTTTTCCCATCTTCTGCTAAAGCTAGTGAGAAAACTGTACATCAGCATGTTATTTCAGTTATATAAATGCATGTAAAAAGATCTCCCTTGATGCTGTATTTAACATGATGCATGCTGTCTTTGAGGAAGAGAACAATAATACTGTGTGTAACACTATTCACATGTTTAGAGTTATTCATATGCTTTAAATAGTCCATGCACTGTGTCTAGAATCATTAACGACAGACGATCATCTTAAAATGTGTGATCATATCAGATTCAAAAATAAATTCAAAATAAAATTTCACTGTGGTATATTTATTCAGGACAAAGCAAATGTTTCAGTCTTGCACCTTTGCCAGAACAAAAGAAGCTTGCCATTTCAGGTGAGGAAGATAAGGAGATCAAGCCCACCTACCACATTGGTTTGCCATATAAAGAGATCTCTGGTCACATCTAACATAGCTTGTTTTTGTGCTAAAATGGCTTCATTACTGTATTTGCATAATTCAAATGCTATGTTTGAACACTGACATATGGCCTTTAGCAAAAGTTTAGAGTTCAGTAGAAAACCACAAGAATGTTTAACATTTCAGTAATACATCTGATGTTAACTTCATGTGGGAGAGTAACAGACAACTGAATTATGCGGCAAACATAGCTACATTTTGCTGTTCTCTTAGAGTGGTTTACAAAATCACCATAACTGAAATTGAATTCCAATCCCGTGCTGCAACACAGGCTTTTTTGATCATTTACTTAAAGGGTATTAGGACCTGTGTAAGTTCCTACTTCACTCCTGCTGGTGTCACACTCAGGCACCTTCTATTCCTTACCTTCTTGCCTTACCTAAAGCCCTTTTGGCACCCAGACCTGAATGAGTGGTTACATCTAACCACACATGGGCATAATTTCATGTCTGAGAATTGCATTTGTCTTCCTACATGCTAGATTACTGTGTGGATTTCCATGATGCACATGTGCTTCTGACTGGAATATCCCAGTACCACTCTGCTCACAACTTCAGCTTGGGTAACCTCCATCAGCAGTACTGAAGAATCACTTTCAAAACACAGCTTCCTTCCCTGCATGCTCTTGCTTAGACCTCCACTTGTGACACGCTCCGTCAGCAGTACTGAAGAATCACTTTCAAAGCACAGCTTCCTTCCCTGCGTGCTCTTGCTTAGACCTCCACTTGTGACACGTTGACCTGCCTTCAGACAGTGGCACTCTGAGGCAGAGCTTGGCTGGGTATATCTCTTCAGTACTTTAATGAGCATACCTCTGTCTGGGATGAGGAGCTTGCAGGGCAATGCCAGTGGGGTGATGGAATGCTGATACACCAGAGCTGTCAGGCTGCCTGTGGTCAGAAGAGTAACAAGACATGCACAGTTAATTTGCTGGACAATAAGAATGCTTCATAGCTATGTTTACTGTCAAGTACTGTATAGACCAGGAGGCCTCCTTGCCTTGCCCTACCCTTTAAAAAAAATTCTCTTGGCGCCTAAGCCGAGACTGTCTTTGGTCAACTGTAATGTGTTCATGTTTCCCAGCACTGTACCAGTTTGATGTACTTGAACTCATTTATCACAATCATAGACTCCCTTTCCTTGACTAAATCCTAACCTAAATGGCTTTGCTTCAAATGGAGAAAACACAAAAACGACAAAAACACTGACACAGGGAAGTCAGTAAACTCTGTCAACGCTCCTAACTTCTGCTACATTAAATGCAGTAAAATCTTACGAATATGGTAAGAGCACAAGGGGTCAATGCTGTGTGTTGAAGCAGAGACACAGCAAGGAGTTCTGCCTCTTAGCCACAGAGTCTCCTCTGTCTAGTGCCTTCCCTACACATACCTCTGCTTTCTGCTTCTGAAGTATGAAAGATGGTCTAGATAAAACCTTCTCCATTCAATGCAGTAGTGATGCACGTTGCATTCTCTATTAAATTACTTTTCTTCAAGTCATTTGGAAACATAAATTATTATTCAAGTTATTTGGACTTAATTAAAATAACTTAGCATCAGTCATCCTTAACATTAGCATGTGAGACTACAGGGAGTGAGAGGAAGGTATAATACTCATCAGTCTGTTTGTACAAAAAAGCCATCCTTCGATCTTGTTTACTAACAAACAATGAATGTTATAATCATGTGCTTGAGAAAAATCAGAGTTCACCTCATTTTAGAGCCGTTCAAAAATTTCTTTGAAATGGAAAGTTGACCCTATTCTGCCAGGGTCTTACAGAAACACAATGACCAGTTGATACTGTTAGTCCTTCGTTGTCTTATCTGTACAAGCATGTGATAGTGCACGCTCACCTACTTTGTGAAGTAGTTTTGAGGCTGTACACATTCAAGGTTAGGAGATGCTCAAACCAAATGATCAGTAGGGCTACATATGTGCCATAAACAGGCACTTCAAGGTCAAGGTAGGACCGGGCTAAAAATTCTGATCTGAAGTAAGTCTAATGCCAAACACTGACAAATTTCTGTCCACCTTTACTTCAAATAGCATTTGTCATTTTACACTTGTTCCTTTCATGGTAGATGACCTTTTCATGGGTGTATTGGGTGCTGGTAGCAGAGGGTGGGAAGGCAGTGTGAGCTCTATGGGAAGAGGGCAGGGGCTGCCTTGTGCCATCACAACCAGCTCCAGCAGCCCCGCTGCAGGGCCACGGGTGGGATGCCTCTGGGAAGATCTATCTAAGAAAGGGCAGAAAAGGCTGCACAGAGACAAGAAGGGAACAAAGAGAGTATTACACAGCAGAGGGAACACCGCAGTCAGAGGAGGAGGAGAAGGAGGTGCTCCAGACATTCAAGCTGACCATCTGGAGTGCCCCACAGAGAGTGCATGCTGGAGCAGATTTTTTTTTCCTGAAGGATGGCAGCCCCGTGGGGAAAACCCACACCTCAGCAGAGAAAAAGCGGAGAGGGATGGAGCAGCAGAGAGGAACTGTTCTGTAACGACCATACACACCCCATCCCCTCCCACACTGGGGGAGGAGGGTGAGCAGTGTGGGGGGGAGGCAGTGAAGTTGAGCTTAGGAAAAGGGGAAGGAAAAGTGTTATTTTAATGTTTGCCTTTGTTTCTCACTACCTGAATATCGATTTTTGTTGGCAAGATTTAACTTAATTTTCCCCAAGTTAAGTCCATGGTAGTAAGTGGTTAGCAACCTCTGTCTTTATCTCGACCTGGAAGTTTTCTCATCCTGTTTTCCCTCCTGCCCCACTGAGGAGGGCAAACAAGCAAGCAGCTAGGTAGGTGTTTGGCTCTTTGCCACAACAGGTGACATGTTCTCAACACAGTATATTGGGTAGGCTGAGGCAGCACAACGTACTCTGAATGTCTGACTGCGGTGTCATTTTAGCCAGCTAGTGTACAGTATAAGTACAGCACAGGACAAAATAAGGCCAAGGTCCTGAGTCAATAAGGCCTGTAAAAGCCATTTAGCACAGCTCTCTGCAGCCACACTGGTAGTTGTAGACAAGCTTGACCACTTGACACTTGGTCAGGTGTATCTGCGCGAGACTGCCCTGCACATCTACTTAAGGTCAGTGCCTACAAGGCTCCCATAACCTTAACATTTCCTACAGAAATCACCAGGACATGAACAAAGCATTCTCTCATTTGCACTCTATGCAAGTCTAAAAAACAGCTCTGGCAAATGCAAACTGTTTGCATTTTTTGTGTCCCTGTGATATACAGTACTTACCAAAATACGGTTCATTCGGGCATCCTTTCAAGCGCACCCCCTTGTGAGTCCACTCAATCAGAAAATGTCTCACAAGTTCATTTGACAAATCTCCAACTGTGTGGAAAAAGAAAAAGAAACCTCATGAAGAGAAGCAATGAACAGATAACAGCCTCACAAATTAGCAGGTCTTTATGAAGCAATTTTCCACATTACCACCAAATCTTTTATATACAGCATGGAAAGAATACATTAGATCTGCATTGCTGCAATGTTACAAACTGTAGTAAAAAGGCCATTTTGCAAAAAACAAACAAGCAAATAGCCCACTTTCAGACAACCAGAGGAAAAGGTTTTATATAAAAGTGACTGACATCCAAATATATACTGGCGTCCAAACTGTCCAAAGCATGGTCCCAACTACAGACAGGAACACGTCTTTTGAAAATGAACGGTTACAAATTCTGATGCACTTGCCCATCGGAAAAACTTACATCCAGTGTGACAAGGGAATGTTCAGATTTCTAGTGACAGTTCTGTAAACAGAACTTTTGCAGATTAAAACAATAGAAAATTTAGCTGCACAAAGGTAATGATGCCAGCCTGTCAGTGAATTTTTAAGTTTTAAAAGGTTTGCAGTTGTATGCTAAGTCTTTGCTCCTGAAAACAATTACATGAAACACTCAGGCTTCACTAGATTTTCAAAGAGATTTTAGATCACTGGATTATTATTTTTTTATAGATTTTATCTCTTAAGAACCTAGGATAAATCAAAATTTTTAAGTTGAATGTAATGTGGAAATTTAAAGACCAAGAGGCATATAAAAATTGCCCTGAGATGTAGCATTCTTTTAAACTTATACATATATATGCATGAGTACAATTAAGACAACTTCATTTCTTGAAAGACCGATTCACAGTATTTGACACCTGACTACAAACTGAATCTCTCTCCAAGTAATTAGAGGGTTATTTCATGGCAACAGGACAAAGCTACCCAATCATTCAAACCTAACTAAAGAGACACAAACACAACTGCCTCCTTCGACCGTGATCCATCAGCCACAGTCCAGGAAACACATGACATCAAGGGTTGCCTTTCAGGCTAATACAGATGAACACATTAATCTGGAAAGCAGAAGCTTCTATGCAAGCAAATATTGCAAGATCACCTCTTCAAACAGCTTACTGTCTGTCATATGCTCCCACAGTATTAAAAATAAATGACTGCAAGGGTATGTGGAAAGGGGAAACCTGGAACAAGAAACCCTACAGGAGACTGAACAAATCATGCCTTCTGGAATGAAACAGTGGGAACCAAAAAAGCTGAATGTCACAGAGTAAGGAGTGGAAGAATGCTACAGTCTCAGCTAAAATTTTCTCTTACTACCACTTGTCTGTGGTACAACTAACATAAACTGGCCCTTAAAGGTTAGTAGAGTTTGAACTTTCATGTATTCCTAGTCTTCATTGGCCTGATGATTAAAAAAAAAGATTAGTAAAAATACCTACAGCCACTCCCCATTTGCCTCCTTGTTGCTATCATCACCCCAGTGCATCCCTGTTGTCTCCATCAAAAAGGACATTGCAGTGGTTCTGCTGATGCTACTTGGCAATTAAAAAGAAGGATTACATGGCAAATTCTTATTAGAAATTGGCTCAAGATACCAGATTAAGTCTACAGAATTTGTGTTATTGTAATAGAGGTGGACTGCTAACCTTGCCCCAGAGTAAGCATGAAATCTTAACAAAAAAACCTCAACCAACCAACACCAGACAAAACCACACTTCCATAAACATGAACCACTGCTTTCCTGTGTTCTCAGCTGCTTACCTCACCAGGCAGCATGTACTAATGAAACATAATAAGCTCTGTAAAAGGGAAACAGCAGCAATGAAAACCACCCCACCACCCTTACAGCAGCACAAATAGAGCCAAGACCACTACAGCTACTGGCTGCTGTTTCCATCCATTGATTAATGCTTTCTGGATTAATTCTTCTCATTTTACCTTTCACAACTATCAGGCACAAATTACAGGTGGAGGCACTGGAGCTGGGAGAGTAGGTGTATTTCACCACTTCTTTTAAACAACTATCATCTTTCCTTAGGGAACCTCCTCAGATTTCTAATATCTAATATCTAACTGGCTCAAAAGAAAATATCTAATATCTAATCTAATATCTAATCTAATATCTAACTGGCTTAAAAGAAAATCTTGGGGTCAAAAATATTCAACCTTCCAGTCAAGGAAAAGCTTTACATGGTGGTATGTGGACCAAAGACAGACTTCTGAGTGCCAGGGAGGACCCATGACTGATATGACACTGGTTTTCTATTAGGTCGATAAGGTACAATAGATGTATACAGCCACTATGAACATACGTTTACAAAACACACTGAAATGGGAAGTAAAACAGACATCTTATGCAGTCTCATTTAACGATTTACCAAACGGAGCCCGTAATTCAGATTGCACTTACTAGACGAGGGGAGATTCCTCCAGACTATTACCCAGTAATAAGGACTTCCTACTATGTATGAGTTGTTGAACAGAAGACAGAAGGCATACAGTACCTCTCTTGTTTAACTGCAGCACAGAAGGAGGTGGTGTAGCAACTTTCATTGCGAGCCCATAGGCACCACGGAAAGAATGACTGTCTCGAACGATGAATGACCCAGGTTCCTTGTCCTTGAGAACAGCAATGGCTGCAAGGGATTCCAGGAAAGAGTGAGAAAATAGTGCCAGAACAGTGCACACAGCCAAAAAGTACCAAAGCGCAAACCTGTAACTAATAGGACACTAAAGGAAGTAAGATCCTTTACTCTGTTTCCCTTGCTGTAGAACAGAATACAATCAAGCGTATTTGGGGCATGTGAGTGGAAATACCTTGTGCAAAGCACACAGATTATTATTATTTCAAGTGAAGCCTGAAGTACAGATCCCTATTGATTTTTACACTAAGAAGTGCGTGCAGGTGCCACCAGCATTCCTACAACCAGTGCAAGAGCAAGCTGATTCCTGCTTATATTTTGTCAGCTCGTTAGAAGCAGGACAGAGCCCAGCCTGTAATTCCCAGGCTGACGACACAGCACTGCTTTACTTCTCCTACACGGCTTCAATAGGCAGAGCAGATCTGTTTTCATCCACCACCAAGTTTCTCTCCCTGCAGAGCAGTCTCACTCCCTTACTAGTTTTAAAGCAAGGGAAGGGTTCTTCAACCATCCAAGCACTGAAATATTTAACATACATATTCTGTAACCTCTGCTGGAAGTGCGAGGTGAAGTCCTCCCCACGAGGAACCATTTGCAGGGAGACTGCTCTTGCTTCGCATGAGTCTGCAGCAGACTTTGCAATTTAGTAGCCAAAATCTTAAACTCGCTTTGAAAAAAAGACAAAATGCTCATCTAATGATTAATTTTAATAAAACCTTAGTACTTTGCTTTTTCCTTAAACTTTTGGGAAATACTTGTCTTTGTTTCCACAAGCCTTCAAAGAAACCCTGGAAAAAGCCCAAATTTGACCCTGGAGTCCTTAACTGTCTGTATACAGACACGGAAATAATGCATATGGGGCATGAAGCCATATTTTGCAAGGCCTGAGCAATGATTACATCACAAATACACAAACACACTTTTTTTTCCCCATGAAAAAAAGAGTAATAACAGATAACCAGGAAAACGCAGATATAATTGTCTCTCATTTAACTAAGTAAAGCAAATTAATATATATTCTGCTCTATTCATCTGTCAGATGGTAAAGAAAACAACTGTCTTCCCAATAATCCATCATGTGTTGAGAGGAAGAGGATAAATATATAAAACCCTACAATTCAGCAGTACTTGTGTTACACTTGTAAATCCGCAGAGGGACAGCAGTCATTTCTCATGGGAGCAGTTCATTAAGCACAGGAAAAAAGAACAAGTGCTCCCCCTCCTCACCATCTGAGAAACTATGAACTAGACAGGCACAGCAATTCATCGTTTGCCAATAGCTGAAGGCTATTTTGGTTTACTGTGAACTTCCTTCCCAATGCAGAACTAATTTGTAATTTTTCCTTTTTGAAAATCTCATTTTAAGAATCGCAGTTTAAAGTCCTGGCATAACTCATTAAATACAGTTCAGTATAGCTGAGTATTACAATGCAAATTACAATTACAATCAGACCAATTGTATATGCAAAACACCCAGCATGCTCTATTTACGCATTGCTGCAAGGACAAGATATAAGTTCGTATGTATACATTTTCACATACATAATAAAAGCTTTCTCCATCTCGTTCAATAATACATCTACATATAGACGTATTGAACGAGATGGAGAAAGCTTTTATTATACATCTGCATATATACCTGTATTTTACATCATAAAGATGTTGTTCCATGGGAGTGTTATTTTGTGACATTTTAAGAAATAATCTATGTCACTTGCAGCTGACAACGAAATTCAGGCTACAGAATGACAGGCAGATAAGGATGACTTCTAGCTAATGTATTATTCTCTGATATTTAGTATCTCTCAGCCTATTATCTGTGCAGGGAAACACACATGGCTGAGATCATGCCACAGCAGCACACTTGTACTCAGAAGGTTTCTGAGAGGAGACAGTTGTTTGCAATTGCATCACATGTATCTGCCACTCCAAAACCTGGAGCTTTCAGCCAAGTGCATTTGCATCAGCTACCACAGGCAGATTTAAATTAACTTTGCATTAGTTCAGTTAGGCTAATAATTTGTCTGATCAACTGAGTATTTTTCAATGACTACTTGACTGCCCTCCACTCTCAAGTTCAGCCTTTGGACAAAAGAAATTAAGTGAGGTTGTCTGTGCCCCTTCTAGGTTTTATATTTCTTCTTGTATTTCTTTTAGACACCAGGTATGCATCAAAAAACTTTAAGGTGAATTCACTGACTAGCTTTTCGGGGAATAGATACATCAGAATGCATATCAGGTTATATACCTTGTTCTCTTGAAATATCTGGCTTATACCAGAACTTGGATGTGTCCTGGACAAATTTTACGGTCACGTGTTTCTCAGTTGTGTTTTCTGTGAAATAAAAGGGAAAAAAATGTAATTTTTTTTTTTAAATACAAAAGTATTTTTTTCTTTTCTTTACAATTTCTGATCAGGTAAATTACTCAAAAAACTCATGATTAGAATTATGATTAGAATTTAGAGAAACTCTGATCTATTGTAGAACCAGCCAATATAATAATGTACACAGACAATTTAGAGAAACTCTGATCTGTTGTAGAACCAGCCAATATAATAATGTACACTAAGATTCTGTACACATTCTTAAAGTTTCATTTTGTAAAACCCCTAAAAGATGAAAACCTCTTATATTTATAAAGCTGTATTAAATATAAAGCTTCTCACTGAGGTCCGGTGACTATATGTCTACATTTTTAACCGTTCTTGGCAAGTCTAGAAGCGTGCAAAGAGAAGCCAGCCCTTATTAGAAGAAGTCAGACTCCAAACTGCTCGCCTGTGGTTTGGCACTTCAAAAGGTAGGCTGCCCACGGCTGAGAGAAGCAGAAAAGCAGCATAGGAAGAATTTTGCTGCCTTGTTCTCATCCAAAGCCAGTGAACTGGCATCACTTACTGCAAACATTGCAATTCTCCGTGCCATTTTCGTTCTATTGCTTTTTTTCCCCCTCCCCACTTTCAAATTCCCTAAATGCTTTTTATAAACTCATTTAAAATCCAATGTATTTTGCATTTCTCTGATGCAGAACCTACCTGGCACTGGAGAAGTGCTTAACGTTTTTGAGAAATCTGGGAGGACGTTTGGGAAGGGGATGCTAATTGTGCTTCCACTGTGGGGGCTAGAGAAGCCACTTGAAGAAGGTGACACGGAGGCAAAGGAACGGTCTCCTTCAGAGGACCTCTTTTTCTCCGGAAGAGGCGGTTGAGCATTTAGGTTCCCTTCATGGTGCTGCTGAACAGCACTGTTCTGGCTGTTGTGTCCAGAGGCCACTGTAAGAAAGTTTTGTGTCAAAAAGCCATTGTCCTCAGCACTTGCCACTGATGAGCTCATGGTTTTAGGCGAGATGCTGGTATTGGCCATGAAAGTAGCTTGTGTCTCCTCTCGGGGCGAGCTGATGCCCCTGCTGCAGCTCAGGTAGGCCCGGGCACTGCTGTTGGCAGCAGGTTCTTGTTGTGTCTCTGCTGGTGAGTTCTCCAGGCTGTTCAAGGTAACAATTTGCAGTCCCGGAGTTTGGAAATGAGACAAGAGAGAGACATCTTGCACGGCGTTCGAAAATTCAGAGGGCACAAGGTAACCTCCCAGCGGCCGGCTGTTTGCCATGGAATGCTGGAGCAACGGGGAAGCTTTAGGGCTGCTTTCGAGCCAAGAACGTTCTGTCGCAGAAGAGCTGTCAAAAAAAAAAAAGAGAAAAAAATCAAAAATCGAACAAAAAAAAAAACAAAAGCCAAATCATCCTGCTGCAGCTCAGGTAGGCCCGGGCACTGCTGTTGGCAGCAGGTTCTTGTTGTGTCTCTGCTGGTGAGTTCTCCAGGCTGTTCAAGGTAACAATTTGCAGTCCCGGAGTTTGGAAATGAGACAAGAGAGAGACATCTTGCACGGCGTTCGAAAATTCAGAGGGCACAAGGTAACCTCCCAGCGGCCGGCTGTTTGCCATGGAATGCTGGAGCAACGGGGAAGCTTTAGGGCTGCTTTCGAGCCAAGAACGTTCTGCCGCAGAAGAGCTGTCAAAGAAAAAAAGAAAAAAATCAAAAATCGAACACAAAAATAAACAAGAGCCAAATCATTCCCTTAAAACATCACAGTAAAACCCATAGTGCAGCGATTATTGAAAGCAATGAGTCACTTCACCCAGGACAACACCTGAGGGTGCTCTTTGACAACGTGCTAGACCCAGTGATGTAGAGACAACGTGCTAGACCCAGTGATGTAGCTGGACCAAGAGATTCCACTCTGATCACTCACTCATTTCTTCAGTGTAGGTCACTATTTTCTGCCTCATCTCACCCTCCACCTAGTCATGCTGATGGGACAGTTTCTGAGTTTGCACTGTAAACCAGGCCATCAAATTAATCACAGTTAAAAATACTCTTCCTGCCCCCTGTTTGAGAGGGTAACTTTTAATTTGAATCAATTCAGTAAGGTTGTTCACAGCACAGGGATTGCTTCACATACAGTGGTCTGGAGATGTCTACAGGGTGAGCTGAAATGCTACCTGAAAAAGAGCAGTAGGAGGCAAGAATTTCTTAAGCTAAGGCTCCCATCAAAGGCAGACGTTTATGGAAGAAAACTTGACACTGCCACAGCAGTTCTTACATTCTGACCCCTTATGCTCATTTAAAACAAAGAAAAAGAAAAGAAAAATGAAAGAAATGGGCTAAGGAAGTAGTTGTGCATCATCACACAACAAATGAATAACTATAATAGAAACACACTTCACAAGACCCAACTCTTAGACCCAGGTTCCTTTTAATAGAATTTATATTTAAAAAGGGAGGCAGGTCCAGTGGTCAATTTGATGATGGAATCATTTTAATTGATATAATTAAGTATTTCAACAGTAAAAATTACATTTGCTACTGGGTTGTAATTCCACCTGCTCAAGTGAAGAATAAGAAATAACCTTCTAAACAAGACAAACTATGCTTCTGATGAAATAATCTGATTAAAGTTTAAATTGTCTCTGCTTATAGAAGTGAAATGCCCTTAGACTGCAACTGGAAAACATTACCAGCAATGTAGAGAGAACAAACTTCGTCAGATGCAAATAAAACGAGCAGACCTAAGATTCATAAAAAGGACAGGATTTTTAATTTAAAAAAAAGCAGAAGGGCCATAGAGAAATGGAAGGGAAGCAAATGGAAGAAGACATCACTGCAAGAAAAAAAAACCATCACAGCTGTAGATATCTTCTAGATGAAATGAAAAATGCCAGAAAAAATATTTAGAAGGAAGGGAACAAAATTTTCTAGATAAAGTTTGAAGTAGGAATGTAAACTTGGGTAATGACTGCATTGCCTTGATAAGCTTTTAATTCATATCCACTTATAATGAAATGTTACATTGCCTCCTCCTCAGAAAATACTAACATACTTTGTTCAGTCTGATGATTCACATTCATAATCACAAAAAGAAAACATTCTTTCACAGTCCAAGTACTGACTGAAAATGAAATCAATTAGATGGGAGGATAAATAAAAGATAAATAGGTATCAACACACTCGAAGTCCTCACTAAGAGGACTTCACACCAACCAACAGCATTCCAAATACTTACTCTGAAAATGAAGCTAATTATCCAAGAACAAGAATGAGATAATTAGCCACAAAGGAATGCTGTTGCAGAGTGATAGGGAAGGAAACCTAATCAGCTGTAATGTAACACCTCATCTATTAAGTAAATATTGGACACAGCTAATGACTGACCATTCGTTGTCACGGTCTTCTGAAACTTCTAACAGTAACGTGGGACTCCTTGTTTATTTCCTATGTTTATTTGCTATGTTTCCTGCCATTTCTCATGCTGCAAGCTCCTTGGGACAAGGACCATTTTGTAAATTTATACTATTCAAGCTCTGGTCCAGAGCTCTACATGTTTACCACAATACAGATATGAAATAATAAAATCCCTCAGCCTGCTGAGCAGTTGAAAGGGAGTCGGCTACTCGCTACCAAAAAGTCCTCTGACATTTGACTGACTAGATAAGCATGTACTGCAGTGAGAAGAATGCTCCCTCTTTCATATACAACTTATTCCAATATGAAATGTCATTTAATGCTTTTCAGTAAAGCATTACAGAAGCTGGTTAAGCACACAGGAAAATATGTATGAGCTTGCGCTAGCCCAAAATGAAGTAACTGAGCTATAAATTCCTATTTATTTTTGTGTTCCTATTTATCTTCAAAGTTAATTGTGTCCCTGACATATAAATAACATCTGTGTATCTGGTGAATTCCCGCTGGACAACATCATCATTAAATGTCACAAAGTCTTCTGCAATGAAGATGCAACCATAATGTCTTGGCTGGAAACTGTATTTATGAGAACGAAAAAGTAAGGACAATCTTTTCCTACCTTTCTCCCCCTGGGATAGGACTGTTACTTGAAACAGTACATGAAGATGCAAAACAGCGCTGAAAGGAGGGATCCGTCTGTGTGGTGGCCCTCAGTAAAGCAGGGTTAGTGCCCCCATTGCTGTCCGACATCACCATGGAGTGGTTAATAGCTTCTGCGTAACCTCGAGATTCTGCAGGGCAAGAAACAAAGTAAAAAACAAGTTAAAAAACAACTCACATTTTTATGGAACTTGTACTAAAAAAAGTGTTTATAAAACAGTGTGGTTTTCTATTATTAGGACTATGAAGAAGAGGTTTTACTTGTTTGAGCAGTAACATTTTATTTCACAACATTACGCTGATTGCAGAAAACATCCAGCGGGACAAAGGGCAGAAGGAATAAAGATTACAGAATTACACTACTCAAACTATTTGATTAGCTCCCCAGGGTACATTCTCTAGCCCTGAAAATGACAACAGACCCGTCTGCACTAAGTTGTTTTGCATTCCACAGTCCACAGTGTTAATCAGGTACGTCTAGTCAAGTGTCCTATGTGACTATACACAGTCAGTGCGCACTTGAACACCGAAGTGATATAAAACTGGAGTATGTATTCAGCTCATTGCTGAATAGGGCAGGGGACCTGGAAAATGACAAGAAAAATGTTGAAGTATTCAAAACCTTCTTCACCTCAGTCTTTACCACCAAGACAGGCCTTTGGGAATCTCAAGCCCCTGAGACCAAAGGAAAAAATCTGGATCAAGGAAGACTTACCCTCAGTGGAGAAGGGCCAAGCAAAGGAGCACTTAAACAAACTGCACATATGTAAGCCCATTGGGGCCTGTCGGGTTGCACCCACAAGAGCTGAGGGAGCTGGCGGATACCACTGCAGCGCCTCTTTAAGAGGTCACAACGATTGGGAGAGAATTCCAAAGGCTGGAAGAAAACAAGCGTCGCTCCCATCTTCAAGAACGACATGAAGGATGATCCAAGGAACTGCAAACCTGGCTAGCCTAACCTCAGTCTCTGGAAAGGTGATGGAGCAACTAACCCTGGAAACCATTTCCAATCACATAAAGGAAAAGAAGATGATTGAGAGCTGTCAACATGGAAGGGGAAATCATGCTTATCCACCCTGATAGCCTTCTCCAGTGAGCTGACTAGCTTAGTGGTTAAGGGAAGAGCAGTGGATGTTGATTATCTTGACATTAGTAAGGCTTTTTCTTTTTTTTTTTATCACGGTCTCCCATAACATCCTCATAAACTGAGCTGATAAAGCATGTCTAAGGTAAGTGGACAGTAAGGTGGACTGAGAACTTGCTGAATGCCTGGGCCCAGAGGTTTGTGATCAGCTGCACCAAGTCCACTAGGAGGCAAGCCATGGGCATTATATCCCAGGGGTTGATACTAGGGCCAATACTGTTCAAAGCCTTCATTAATAACCTTGATGATGTGATAAAGTTTCACCAGCAAGTCTGCAGGCAATAGAAAGCTGGGAGGAGTGGTTGATAAACCAGATGGTTGTGCTGCCATTGAGAAGTGGACTCAAGAAGTTCAACAAGGGGAAAAGCAAACTCCTGCACCTGGGAAGGAATAATCCCACACACCAGTACATGCTGGGGGCTGACCAGCTGGAAGACAGCTCTGCAAAAAAGGACCAGGAGCCAGCAATGCAACCTCATGGTAAAGGCAGTCAACGGTATCCTGGGCTGTATCAGAAAGAGTTTCCAGCAGGTCAAGAGAGGTGATCCTTCCTCTCTGCTCAGCACTAGTGAGGACACATTTGGAGCTCTGCGTGCATTTCTAGGCTTATTAGTACAAGACAGACATGGACTTGCTTGAGCAAGTCCAGCACAAGGCCACAAAAATGTCTGGGGCATCACTGGGATAGGAGCGGGGTCTGAGAGACCTGGTATTGTTCAGCCTACAGAAAAGAAGGTTCAGGGATATAATATCACTCTGTATAAAAACCTGAAGCGATGGAATGAAGATGAGGGAGGCACTCCTCTCTCTTTTTTAGCTTCTGGAAAAACCCAGATGGAAAAATGTTTATAGAATGTAGAAAAAAGGACTGGCCACTTGGGAGAAGTATAGGAGCGCTGTTAGAGTAAGCAGAGCTGCAACAAGGAAAGCTAAGGCCCACTTGGAATTAAACCTGGCAAGGGATGTCAAGGACAATAAGAAGGGCTTCTTCAAGTACCTCAGCAGTAAAAGGAAGACTAGGGAAAATGTGGGCCCACTGCTGAATGAGGTGGGTGCCCTGCTGATGAGGGATGCAGAGAAGATGGAGTTACTGAATGCTTTCTTTGCTTCAGTATTTATTTCTAAGGCCAGCCCTCGGGAATCCCAGACCCTGGAGGTAGGAGAGAGAGCCTGGAGCAAGGATGCCTCTCCCTCAATCGTGAAAGATCAGGATAAAGATCATTTAAGCAAACTTGACATCCACAAATCCATGGGTCCTGAGGGGATGCACCCACGATTTATTTCTAAGGCCAGCCCTCGGGAATCCCAGACCCTGGAGGTAGGAGAGAGAGCCTGGAGTAAGGATGCCTCTCCCTCAATCGTGAAAGATCAGGATAAAGATCATTTAAGCAAACTTGACATCCACAAATCCATGGGTCCTGAGGGGATGCACCCATGAGTGCTGAGGGAGCTGGCAGATGTTACTGTGAAGCCACTCTCCATCTTCTTCTCAGAAGTCATAGAGAACAGGAGAGGTTCCTGAGGACTGGAGGAAAGCCAACGTCACACCTGTCTTCAAAAAGGGCAAGAAGGAGGATCCAGGAAACTACAAGCCAGTCAGCTTCACCTCCGTCCCTGGAAAGGTGATGGAACAACTCATCCTGGATATCATCTCTAAGCATGTAGAAGAAAAAAAGGTCATCAAGAGTGGTCAGCATGGATTCACTCAGGGGAAATCATGCTTGACCAGTCTGGTAGCCTTTTATGATGCACTGACTGGCTGGGTGGATGAGGAGAGAGCAATGAATGTTGTCTACCTTGACTTCAGCAAGGCTTTTGACACTGTCTCCCATAACATCCTCAGGAGAGCTTAGGAAGGGTGGGTTAGATGAGCTAACAGTGAGGTGGATTGAGAACAGGCTAAGTGACGGAGCTCAGAGGGTTGTGATCAGTGGCACAGAGTCCATTTGGAGACCTGTAACTAGTGGTGTTCCCCAGGGGTCAGTACTGGGCCTGGGAGGGGTGGTTGACACACCAGAAGGCTGTGCTGCCATTCAATGAGACCTGGACAGGCTGGAGAGCTGGGAAGAGAAGAATCTAATGAGGTTCAACAAGGGCAAGTGTAGGGTCCTGCACCTGGGGAGGAATAACCCCCTGCACCAGTACAGGTTGGGGCTCACCTGCTGGAAAGCAGCTCTGAGGAAAAAGACCTGGGTGTCCTGGTGGACAACAAACTGACCATGAGCCAGCAATGTGCCCTTGTGGCCAAGAAGGCCAATGACATCCTGGGGTGCATTAAAAAGAGCGGGGCCAGCATGTTGAGGGAGGTCAACTTCCCCTTCTACTCTGCCCTGGTGATACCCCATCTGGACCTCCCATTCTACTCTGCCCTGGTGATACCCCATCTGGAGTACTGTGTCCAATTCTGGGACTCCTAGTTCAAGAACGACTGGTAACCACTGGCGAGTCCAGCGGAGGTAGTTCAAGAAAGACTGGTAACCACTGGCGAGTCCAGCGGAGGGCTATGAAGATGATCAAGGGAATGGAGCACCTCTTTGACGAGGACAGGCTGAGAGACCTGGGTCTGTTTAGCCTGGAGAAGAGAAGACTTGAGAGAGGAGCTCATCAATGCTTATAAATATCTAAAGGACGAGGACAGGCTGAGAGACCTGGGTCTGTTTAGCCTGGAGAAGAGAAGACTTGAGAGAGGAGCTCATCAATGCTTATAAATATCTAAAGGGTGGGTGTCAAGAGGAATGGTTCCATTCCTGTATGGCCTGCTCTGGGTGGACCTGGTTTGGCGGAGGGTTGGACTAGATGGTCTCCAGAGGTCCCTTTCAACCCCTACAATTCTGTGATTCACTCACTGTTCTGCTCACATGAGGAAAAAAGGACAGAACTGGCGTTGAAAGCCATTTGAGCAGCACGGAGCAGCACCAGGTTTAATGACCAGTAAGTACAGGAGCCGATTCCAGGTGTGATTTTGTTTACACCACACAGACAAAAAAGTAAACCAACTGTAAAGCTTTATTTCCTAGCAGCTTGCAGACAGCGTGGGAGCAACTGGTTTCTGATTCAAGTCTGAATTATGTTCAACTTAATTATACTTGACAAATACTATGGGATACAGCCATAATGGATGCATTTGAATGAGGAACAATGTGGATGCCATTACTGAAGAGCTTTATACAGCTTTATATAACCAGTCAAGCTCTAATGAGGATAACATTTAATTACTCTGGTATAGTCTAAAGCAATCCAACACCTATTCACGTAAGCCCACATTAAACAGCACTATTTTCTACCACAGAAAAGGCCATGCACTAAGATATTGCAAATTCCTGCGTGTTTGAAGAGCTTCATACACCTGAATTCATACACCAACTGACCTTAACACCTGCAGGACTGAAAGCCAATAAGGTGATCGCAGATGAAACAATCTCTATGTACTGTCCCTTAAGTAAATACACTTCAAAAGTTTGAGGGAGAAAAAATATACAAGAAAGTTATGGAACTATTTGAGTCCTACAAAGAGTTAAAATCATATTAATGCATCTTCTCCATAACAAAATCTTTCTAATGCAAAAAGGAGGAAGGTTCTCACTATTTCTGTGAGTGTCACTGAAATAAGTCTAAATAAATCTTTTCCCTTAAATCCATGGCAGAGCCTGGCTCAGCTACTATCCGAATGAGAAGGGTGCAAAGGCACTTAAAAGAAATGCTTGAGATAAGAAAATCTGCAGATCAGTGCCCTGACTGAAACCCCTTGGAATTCCTCACATAGCACACATACTGTACAGAGCAAACACTTAATTGGATGAGGGAAACATTAGAAAACTGCAGCACTGTCCTTTAACGATATCCATTACTTTAACTATATCCACACCAGCCATAAAACGGAGCTTTAAAGGAAATACTGCAGAAATGTGCATGGCGTGGAAAAGCTAGAAAAGTCTGAACTTCTATCTATTTAATAGATCAGATATATTACAGTCATTCCCATACTGGTGCAAACAATCAGAAAAAGCTGGCTGCATAAACCCACCATTTAGGTCATACTGCTACTGAAATCAGTGGTGCTTGTGTACGCAAGTAATACAAAGATTGACTGTTTAGCTAAGTATTATGAAGACTGATGTTAAGCCTTGAACAATTATTTCAATAAAGCAATATTCACGGAATCAGGGAATTGTCAGAGTTGGAGGGGACCTCTAGAGACCATCCAGTCCAACTCCCCGGCCAAAGCAGGGCTGCCCAGAGCACATCACTCAGGAGCATCCAGGTGGGACTTGAAGATCTCCAGAGAAGGGGACTCCACACCCTCCCTGGGCAGCCTCTGCCAGGGCTCTGCCACCCTCACCCCAAACAAGTTCTTCCTCACATTGGAGTGGAACTTCCCATGGTCCAGCTTGTGCCCGTTGCCCCTCGTCCTGTCCCTGGGAACCACTGGAAAGAGTCCGGCTCCATCCTCCTTCAACCCACCCTTTAGACCCTTGTCAGCATTCAGAAGGTCTCCCCTCAGCCTTCTCTTCTCCAGGCTCAAGAGCCCCAGCTCTCTCAGCCTTTCCTCATCAGGGAGATGCTCCAATCCCTCCATCATCTCTGTTGCCCTAAGCTGGACTCTCTCCAGCAGTTCCCCAAACCTGTATTGGTGCCCGGGGTTCTTCCTCCCCAGGTGCAGGACCCTGCACTTGCCCTTGTTGAATCCCATGAGGTTCCTCTCTGCCCAGCTCTCCAGCCTGTCCAGGTCACACTGGATGGCAGCACAGCCCTCTGGAGTGTCAGCCAGCCCTCCCAGTTTGGTACCATCAGTGAACTTGCTGAGGATACACTCTGTCCCCTCGTCCAGGTCACTGATGAATATGTTGAACAAGACTGGACCCAGTATTGACCCCTGGGGACACCACTGGTTAAAGGCCTCCAACTCAACCCTGCTCCAGTAATCACAACCCTCTGAGTTCTGTCACACAGCCAGCTCTCAATCCACCTCACTGCCCCCTCATCTAGCCCACACTTCCTTAATTTCCTAATGAGGATGTTATGGGAGACCGTGTCAAAAGCCTTGCTGAAGTCAAGGTAGATGACATCTGCTGCTCTCCCCTCATCCAGCCATCCAGTTATAACATCACAGAAGGCTATCAGATCGGTCAAGCATGATTTACCCTTGGTAAATCCGTGTTGACCACTTCCAATGACTTCCTGATGTTTGGAGATGACATCCAGAGCAAGTCATTCCATTACCTTACCAGGGACAGAGGTGAGACTAACCAGCCTGTAGTTCCCTGGGTCCTTCTGCTTGCCCTTTTTGTAGACTGGACTGATATTTGCCTTCCTCCAGTCTTCAGGCACCTCTCCTGTTCTCCATGACCTTTCAAAGATGATGGAGAGTGGCCCAGCAATAACATCTTCCAGCTCTCTCAGCACTCGTGGGTACATCCCGTCAGGGCCCATGGACTTATGGATGTCTGGTTTGGCCAAGTGGTCTCTAACCCAGTCCTCCTCTACAGAGGGAAAATGTTACTTTGTCTGAACTACTATCTGAGAAAAAGCCAATTAGTTCAAGGTGGTTTGGTCAATCTCGTAAACCTGAAGACTACTACAGTCTCCCCAGAAACACAGGCTAAAAGCAGATGAATCGACCCGAGAGCAGCATCTGTAAGACAAAATATCTAAGCGCAACAGACATCTCATCTCTGTACATGAAGCTGCAGATGCTTCCCAATTATACTGTAGGTTGAGATGACTGCTACTGTAGGGGAGAGGTTGATGCATTCCCTGCAGGCATGGAAATTATGATCACAAGCTTAACTCAATATGCTCACTTGTTTTCCTGCCTCTGTCTATTTCCCCGAGAGCAGACTATACAGGGGAGTCACTCAACCCCAGTCACCCAGATCCTGGGGCAGAAATGGGAGTGGCACTCCTCTGAAATAGCTTAAAAGTCTTTAAAAGTCTGAAATAGCTTACAAGTTCCACTCTAATGGTAACTCAACTACATACATAAACGTTAATCTAAAGCATTTACACAGAAAAGTTGTCTCCTTTTCCCACCAATAACAGCATTTCCTTGAAGAAATTGACCCAGACTTAATTTTTCCCTGTTTCAGGTATTGGACTGGTGCTATTATCTTTAGAGCACCGAAGATTGTGTGAGGTGACTGCTGGCCCGTTAGCAGATGCAGAATTTCTTTTCATACCCAATTTTCACAGGTGTGAAACACGAAACTGAGCGTGAAAAGCCACTGGCAGTCAGGCGTGTAATCTGCAGTGAGAAGGAAAACTCTGTACAACTCTTCCCAGGCTAGAAACAAGTGTATCTTAAAGCCACTTCCCAGGAAAGCAGCTTTGTTTACATTTCAGTTAAAAACAAGCTTGCTGAACATTTCAGCTATGTCCTCTCTATTGTCTGATGCAGAGTCCACCCCTACCAGTCAGCTGTTAACCCTTCAGCCCACGAATCATTAACTCGGGGCGACCTCATAGCTTCTACAGGATTTCTGTATACATGATATGGATTCCCCACCACGTTTGCTGCAAAGCAGCAAATCTACTAAATCTCCACTATTATATTTGTGAGGACACTGACAATGTAACAGTGCAGCTCCCTGCTCAAAGAAGTGACATGACAAAACCCGGATCATTCGTGCTCATGTCTCTCCCTGCACCCAGGTCAGACCTGCATATCTGCACTTTGTGTCACTGATCATCAACTTTACAGGCAGAAAGTACTGGAATTTTGCACCATACACTACTGAACAGTGACATTCAGGAAGAAAACTAATACTATCCTGCCCATACGCAAAACAGGAAAATATCCAGCTCGCTCTTCTACTGTCCCGCTTGGCAGCAAAGGGCAAATTCTTGTAAAAGTTGCAGGCTTCTTTCAATTATAAGTAGACATTCCTGGATGTGCCTAGACACAGTTATATAAAGTAAGATAATTTATAGATTACTTTGTATTTTAATCCAGTAAATCTGTTAAAACAACAACAACAACAAAGGAACCCTGAAAAAAATCTGGAAAAAAATCCCCCGTGGCTTAACCCACACCATTGTCCAGGTAAAAGATACGTTAAAATGTTCCTTTTCCTCTTTCTTACAACAACTGAAGGGCAAAATCACCTCATAGCTTTGGAGGCAATGCGAAAGGAACAGCAACTCCATTTCATAACTGTTATTTCAGCAGTTTCTCATTCATTGCCATCTTTGTAGTTCTTTTTGTGAGAAGGTGACAGCTAACCTGCATTGCATGAGCTTGAAAACCCCAG
The DNA here is from genome assembly GCF_001431845.1 of Calidris pugnax. Classification (NCBI taxonomy): domain Eukaryota; kingdom Metazoa; phylum Chordata; class Aves; order Charadriiformes; family Scolopacidae; genus Calidris; species Calidris pugnax. The sequence continues at coordinate 1,079,156 of NW_015094509.1, forward strand.
TCAAGATCCGCAGTTACATCTTTTGAGGAAAGAGAGCGTTAAGTCACTGTTCTGCTCCCAAATACCCTGAGCTGACCACCCCCAAATTATCTCAGGCCAGCCTAAAAGTTGAATGGACACAGAAAAGCATATTGCTCTAAAGTAGCCCTGTGGAGCAGCAGAAGGATAAGAAGCTTTGTGCAATACTTGTAAATTTCACAGTCTATTTCTTGATCCACATTTTGATGGCTTCAACAATGATGAAAAAATCCAGCCTAACGAAAGACTTGCAAGAAGCTACATCAGGTAGCTGTGTGGCTATGGAGCATTCCTAGTATCAACACTCTCATTCAGAGGCCCCTCTGCTTCCACCTCTCACTGTCTACTCCAGCAGCTGATAAGCCCATCCCTTTTAGCAAATTTCCTAACAAACTCATCAACAAAGACAGAAATGAAAGCCTCTAGGAATGTAATGAAAGAGTTTTCAGGATCTTCTGGACACAGCAGAAGTATTCCTTTTGGCTTCACATGGTTGCATTCCACTAAACATTTGATATTTCTCATTGTCCCAGGACTCACATTGTACTGGTCCTAACAGACAAGAATTCTCAAGATCTTCCTCCCTTTGAAACGTCTCTAAAAAAAAAGCACACAGTACTCCCCAGCACCCACCAAGAACTCCACAGCACGTTGCAGCTTGGCATCCAGTTGCTTCCAACTGCCATTTGGGGTTTATATTACTGCCAAGGTGACCTCCACTGCAGCGGTGAGCTGCTGATCTCTCCTGCCCACACCGAGGGAACTCTTCACAGCTGCTCTGGTAATAGTCTCTGCTGGTACAACTTTACTTCATCCAGGAGACTCAGGGTCAAGAGGGTCACTTCCCTTTTCCAATATTTAATTTTATTACTTATAAGCAAGTTACTCCACCATTCACTTGGGTGTCTTGCAGAAGATTCAGGCCTCAGCTCAGAGCTGAGATGTTACACGTGCAAGGAAAGGTATAGCAAGGATTGAAAAAAACCCTAGCTTTTAGTATGAAGCATCAGAACACCCCATCTAGAGACACAATGGGTAGCTCCAGGCCTTAAAATGTATCAGTAAGACAAAAAGTAGCGGATGCAGCTCTTAAGCACGTTTTATGGAAGAGGTTTGTTTAGATATGTTTCTTTGCAAACCTTAAAATCTGCAAAAGGAAAAAAAGTGGAGAAAGCTTTATCAGGGAAACAATCAATAAAAGCAAAAACACCAACAAAGTACAGAGCTAATGACACTGAGCAGGCACAATTTTAGTTCTTCTAAGACATTTTACCAATACTTCAGTAATGAAAATGTTGACATAAAGATTAGTTGGAAAAATCACAGTTTGGAAAACTAGAAAAAATTGGAGGAAGAAAAAGAACTCCAGTGGAATGGAGGTATCGATGAGCAACATCCAGTGACAGCTAACTGGACTGGATGAAGTGAAAAGGAATGCACAACTCCAATGCACAGTGTGAGTAACGAGTAGCAGAGGCTTATGCTACTATGTAAAGCCAGAAACCCTGAAAACAGTGAATTCATGACAGAAGGATTTGGCTTCCTGGAAAAAGAGTCCCTCCAGCAGCTGACAGAGTGCTGACAGAACTGGCAGGAGTGAAGGAGCTCCTTTACTAAGCCCTACAGAGCGCACAGGGAAGGCCAGAATTAAAACCTCTGTGCATGGACAAAGGAGACTGGCAAGACCACCCAGCTGGGCCCATTTACAAACTAACACCTTTCCACCTCCACTAGCATTGTAAGGGAGAGCCACCTTCCCTTTCACTCTCTCTCCTGCTTTTTCAAATGCTAAGGTGCCAAAATTGCTAAGAGAGAGAGACAAGGCTGAAACTGTCTTTTGCTTTCAACCGGTCTGCAAGCTATTGCCTTCACTGAAACTTTGACCTTTCATACTCGCTACACTCAGTTTCACAAAAATACAGTGAACCAAATTATTCCCTTCCATGAAACCCATCAACTTTGGTCCCACTGTTCCTTCCTTTTCAAAGAATATGTAGAAATCAATGAAAATCAATGAAAGATACTTAAGATCTTGTCTTTTAAAATTTCAGCTGCCAGGGAAAGGAATAATTTTATTACCTCTTTTGCAAAGTATATGCTATCATTTCCAACACAAGCTGTCCTACTTCTCAATTTATGGCTAAAGTCTCCCAACCTATTGATGCCAGTGAGATTCCACCATTATTTCTTAAGTGTTTCAAACAAAGAGGTGTGAGAATAACAGCTAATTTACCATATTACTGTTTCTTTTGGTTGAGAAGAGTTAAAACACAAGTAAGCTCACCTAAGCCGTACACACTGAAAGCAACACCCCTAAGAAGCCCTGGCACAGCAAGAGAACACCTTCCCGTTCATCAGCCTCAAAAAAAGAAGAGGAGCTTTATGCTATTCACATTTCTGATAGGACAGATTTAAAGGGTTTATATTTTAGAAAACAGGTATCTGTTAAGAAACTTTCCAAATAACAACTTGCAGAGTGGGATAATGACTGTCATTGATTGCTGACTTTCCGTTCTGGCCACCTCCCCCCAGAACCTGCAGCAACCAAATGCCGAAATCAGCATCTTGTCATTTGGTCCAGTGTAGTCACCAAGCTATGTAAAGTCTCCACTGCCATGGAGCTCTGAGAAAGCATGAAAACCTGCAACGTTTTCTACAAGTGTGTCTTATAAATAAAGGGGATTTTATACTCTAAGATTAGTCACCTATTTTACTGACTTTGACTACAGCACCAGAACCCAAAACTGTACCTGGTACAGAACAAGACCTTGCTACAATACAGGCTGGGATCCAACTGGTAATTAGCAGCCCTGCTGAAAAGGAGCAGGAGTTGCGATGGGTGTCGGGCTGAAAGAGAGCCTTTACTCTGCTCTCATCCCAAACGAGGCATACTGAGCAGCAGGAGGAACCTGGCCAGCAGACTAAAGGAAGCTCAATATTATCCCTCTGTATTTGATGCTGGGAAAGCTTCACCTGGAATACGAAACTCAGTTTTAGGCCACCAATTCAGGAAGATGAGAGGCTGGAAGTGATGCACTGGAACGCTACCAAGATAACCCAGGGGCCTTGCTCACACAACCCAAGATGACAGGATGATGAAGCTGGGATTGTTTAGTTTGGAGAAGAAAAGCAGCTATGTGGGGGATTTAAAAGCAGCCTAAAACTACTACAGGAAGGTCTCTTCTCTACCAGAAGGGACAACAGAGCCAAATTCTTCTTGGTAGTGACAGACAAAAAGGTCTTGGGAAATTCTGACTAGAAATCAAAGGAGTGTTGTCAGTGTGGGCAGTGCAATGCTGGAAGAGGCTAACCAGGGCAGCAGGGAACCTCTCCCAGGAAGGGTTTTCCTGACTCTGACAAAGCAGGACCTGGTATGTATGACGGTCCTGCCCTGAGTCACGGGCTGGATGACACACACCTCTGGAGGTGCTTCCTAAACATCATTTCTATCTTTCTATGGTAACACTAATTTCCTCATGCACAATAGTCTAACACAGTCATTTCCAAAATTTCAGTTGCATAACCCATCAATAAGAAATTTCTGAACATGCAGCCCCAGTATATGCATTTAATATAATAATAAATATGTATATATTAAATATATATATTCAATTATTAATCATATACATGTACTACTGAAGTTCTAATATTTTCTTCCTACACCCCAAGGATTGTCCTATTCATCACCTGGGGTGCACACACTCTACCTTGGAGACCACTGGTCTAACACACTGACAGAAAAAAAGAGCATGCAATTAAGGGATAAAAAGAGCGGGGTTTAGGTTTTTGCGGGGGGACTGAATATTCTGTGTTTTGTTTTGGTTTTTGGATGGGACAGGCACAGTTTCTCTGTTGGCCTGGAATCTCCTGTGTTTTATGCACATCCATAAACTCTTCTTCACAATTACCTATGTTCTTTCAGAAGGAGAACGTCATGAGCCAAAATCATACACCATCACAGAAAAACTTTTTAAAAACCCACCAATAGCAAACAGATATAACATAACAGGTTTGGGTTTTTTTTTTCATGCTTGTGAAGGAAAAGACAAAGTTACTATTGCTTGGAGATTTTGCTAATGCCTGTTTGAGTGGATCAACTCTCTTGGGAAGTAACCAAATCAGTGGGGCTGAACCTGAAGGAGCTATGGTGGCTCTAGCATCCACACACTCACCTCTCTGCCCTGGAAAGGTCAGCATCAATTGCTTCATTAAACAGTACTGAGAAAGATCTCAACGTTATTACGAGCTCGGCTCCTACATAAAACACAACAACGTGGCACCTGACAACCTGGGAATAAACCAGCATACCTGGAGAGGTGTTAAAGGCCGCCTCAGACGTCTCAGAGGCATTTCTTTGGTGGAAGAAATAACACATTTAACAACTAGTACCCGAGCTGCTAGTAATCAAAGCTGAGCTACGCTGCAGTATGGAAGGCTTCTAACTTCATGTGATTCTTTATTGTGCGCATTTAGAATGTGATCACTGTGTTTTGGGAACATTTCAAATGTATTTAGAACAACAACAACAAAAAAATATCTATTTTGTGCCTTATACCTAAAGAGGGCTGCAAATCTGGGATAAGCATCAAAAGGATGATTTGTCCTACACCACTTTCCTCCACCCACAGTCTCAGCTCTGAAGATCTTACTATCCAGCTGCTTCTTCTACTGAGGAAATAGCTGTTCTGTGGACAGACCCTCAGACTGTCTTACAGACGCCTGGTATCATACGTTCATTCAAAAATACCAAAATACAAACAACTTATATTTGCTGAATTTGTAACACAGCATCTTTGAAGCTGTCAAATTCTTATCATGTCTTTCTGCAGGACTTTCCTATATTAATTCATTTTCCTAAATAATACCAGGAAAAAAAAAAAAAAGGGACTAAGGCCATCAGTTGCACATGTCTTCTCATGTATTTTGAAAGTTCTTGCAGATGCTCTGCCGTTAACTTTAAGCATAGATTTGCTGTCTTAGAAATGCAAATCAGCTGTGGAGGCATTTCCTCAAGCCAACCAGGTCACATGCAAACATAAAATACAACATTTAGTAAAACACTCTTGAGGAGAGAGCCACTGTCAGTTCATAATGCATAAACAAGAGCACTACTGTTCTGCCTTTAAGTACAGCAGATCATTCAGTGATGAACAAAACCAAATCCAACAAAACAATTAGAATATAATTATTAACAAGCCCACGGTAAGTTTTCACAGCAAATTAAGTGGCTTTAGAGAGAGCCAATTCCATTTTTATCGTGGTTTATCACATAATGCAGTTTCAAATGTTCACATTGCTGAATACAACAGTTTTAATTAGATTGTAAAATTAAACTGCAATAGTCTTAGAGGGGAAAAAACCACCAGGAATCAGAAGTGTACTGACTGGTGCCTTCAAAACGAAGAGTAATACTTTTTCAGGCAGAATGCCCTGAAAGACCAAGCACCTTTCAAGGTGCCCTGCGCTCCAAAGCCTGTTAGAAATTAAAAATTGCTTAAGATGTGGGAGATGCTGGCCTGCCTGTGCCCAACAGAAGAATGTAACTCAGGTCTCCCACCAGACCCACGGCACGGGGGTGGATGTGGGCAGAGCAAACCGCAGCCTGCACCCAGGGACCGCCGAAGGGACAGCGTGGGGTGCGGCTGGCTTTCTGGCATTCCTGGAAAGCAAGCACCAAGACCCATGAGTGACATTCTCAATTTTGTGGTATGATCCTATCTACTCTTCCTAAAGCAAAAAACAAAAGAGGGTAAGAGGGAGTTTGAACTCCCCTTTTCCTGTCTCAGTCCAGTTCCCAGTGGCAGCAGAGAGGTAGGAGCATGCAGCTTCTGATGTCCGGGGAGTGCAAATGACAGGGTGCCAACAGGCAGCAGAGAGGTAGGAGTATGCGGCTTCTGATGTCCGGGGAGTGCAAATGACAGGAATCAAGCTGATGTTTGCACCTTCTACCAGAAGTTTCACTTTGTTCCTGCTCTTCTACTGTCAGAAAAATTCTGCCTAAACGTGACCCACTTCAACCTGGAGCCCCTTGCCAGGAACAAATGGCTGAAGCCAGCTCATTACGGCCAGAACACCAAAAGTGAGTGCTGCTTTTTGAAGTAGTATACCTAAACCACTTCAATTTTAGAATCAGAAAAGGAACTGATTTTTCAGAAGCTGCTTCTAATAATCTGGAATTGAAACAGGTAAACCCAAACTTGGTTCAGTTGATCTTCAGTCTGTTCAGTACTGTGTAACAGGACTAAGAACTGAAGCTATTAGGTGTTTTCTGGGTCTGTCTCTTAGGAACTGTAATTCAGTAACTCTCCTTTTAGGGCTGCAGTTATTACAACAAGCATCTGCTGTTACTGGCTGAGTAGAAAAATTGTTTGCATTAGGGCCATTAAGAATCAGACTCTTGAAAAGTATTATGGTGCATCCTACACATCATAACGTATAACAGTTGGCTGCTCTAAAACCGTATTATATTTTGATGGAAAATTCAGATCCGGAGTAAGAAAGTGAGAGTATTTTACACGTACTGCCTGAATTAGAAGAATTGCTCTGCCAGCGCTCGTGGCAAAATATGGTGTTTTTCTCATTAAGCAAGAAAGCAGGAAAACTATGCGATACTCCTCGTTCAGGAAAGGCTGACGTTCACAAAGTCAGTTCATTTTTCATGCTTTTGAAAGGAAAGTTAATGCTGCCGAAACACTGCTGGGAACTCCCCGGGGGAGGAAAAAGAATCAGCCTGAACTAAGTTTTTGTAGGCAGTCAGCAATTCTCCGTGTTCCAGGCAGCCCCCACACCTCAGCCCACCCCCGCAGCGGACGGGGAGCCTCCCCCGGCAGGAGGACACCCCGCACAGCCCAGGGCCCCGGCCCCGCGCCCGCCGGCACCCACACGGCTCCTGCCCCGCCAAGCCCTTCCCGTGCTCCGCGGGCTCCCGAGGCTGCCTCAGAACCGCACCGGGCACAGCTCTTCCCGCCGCGGCTTTCCTTCAGAGCCTGCAAGGGACACGGCGGCACCCCGCACGGCCCCGCACCCCGCGCCCCGCTCTGCCGGAGCGGCTCCTCCCCCGCCTCAGCGGCGCTCAGAGGGGCGCCCACCCCATCCCCGGCCCCTGCGCGGCGGCGGGACGGCGGCGAGACCCCAGCCGCGCAGAGCGAGTCCTCGGACCGAGGAAAACGCACAAAAACAAGAGGGAGGGGGAGGAAAGCAAGCACCTACCCACGGAAGCCATCACGACAGAGGCCCCTCACGGAGCGCAGGCCGCGCCAGGCCTTTGTTCCCTCCCGCCGGGCGGCTGCGGGAGCCCCGCGGGCAGAGCCTGGGGAGAGGCCGCTGCCCGCATCTGCCGGCCACGACGCCACCCGCTCCGCCCCCGGCGGGACAGACTCACGGCGACGAGGATGGCGGGGTCGGTGGCCGCAGAAGAGCAGGCTCCCGCCCTCCCGCGGCTCACTCCGTCCCCCCGGCGGCCGTCGGGCCGGCTCTGCCGCCGGCCGCTGCCTCCCCGTGCGGCGCGGCCCCGCTCCGCTGACTCCACCTCACCGCCACCGCGCTGTTCGCTCTCCCCGCCCGGCCCCGGCAGCGCACCCTCCGCCCCGCTCCGCGCAGCTCTGCCCCCGAGCCACCGGCCGTCCCGCCTGGGCTTTGGGGCGGTGGCGCTGGTTTGGGGTGTTTGGTTTTTTTTCGGGGGACACCCAGATTCCCCCCCCTCCCCTCCTTCACTCCACCCCACAGATTTGTTTCTGTCAGAGAGATGCAGGACACGAAACCGAGAAACTGCAGATAAGTCCTTTTTCACGTGGATCGAAGCCCAACTGCTCTGGGATGCCAAACCGGCTCAATACTCTCCAATACATTTAGCATCCGAGCTCCGGATAAAGTCTGACTGGCTTCCCCGCGCCTCTCTCCCCAGAGCCCAGGTGCAGGGCTCCCGCCGAGCCCAGCATCTCCCTGCCATTGTTCCCGGCTGGTTTTATTCCCAGTCAGGAAGATGGATGGAAAGGCGGCGGGGCCGCAACGGGCAGCACGTTTCCGCCTCGGATTGTTCTCCAGCGTCCCAGGGCACCAGATTATCTGCAAGGAGCACTGTAGGAAATTACTTGATATGGACAGAAACAAATATGACCATTTAAAGCTTTCCTGTAATGAATTACGCAATTGCTTTCAAATTTTGAAGAGGAACATGCTTTGAATGCGTGTACTTAACCCTTTTGATAGCTTTAAAATATACGAATTGGCTTGATTATAGAGATGAGTACTGGTAAACTAATTGCAAGCTTTATTTCTTCCACAGACCATTCTGCCAATGGCTTCTCTCTTACATCTTCAAAGCACGCAAAAAATAGGGGTGGACTTCTCAGCTTCAGATTCTTCTCTTTTTTATATATGTGTGAGATATTATTCATATATACTTCAATGAACAGACACACAGATAGTTATTGGTCGAATGACAGAATTACATGGGGAAATGCATCACTTTTTCCCACTGGAAGGGGAAAATAGAAACCAGATTCTTTAAAGCTTAGTGCTTTGGAAACCTCTCATGTAATCAATTTTTCACTGGTTCTTGGACTGGAAGAAAATAAAAATGAAAAAAACCCACCTCCCTCACCCGTGTATTATCAGGGTGTATTCCAAGTTTAACTAAATAGGCACATCTGCTTTAAGACTGTGGTTGAAGGTTACAACACTGAATGTTGGATAAACACATTTTTTCCTGTGCAATAATTTGATTATGTAAACAACATTTTTTTGGCATTTAGAACTTCAGCATTAGACTGTTTGTTTTAGACATGAATTTTAGAAATTATGAGCTCTCATACACACCAGTGAAGATGACAACAACCTGTGTTCTGCACCTTTGGAAATGCCCTCATCTTTTCAGCTAATAGATGCATATTCCAGATACAGTCAGTTATCTTGGACAGCAAAGACAAATAAATACATACATACCAGATAATGATACTGCTTTCTCTTAAGAGAAAATGGCTTTGGACTAGAGCTACAGCAAGGATGTAAGCTGCAGACTGCGCAATTAAAACTTTCAGATGTCCTGCTGATGAGTGGAATTCAAAGCCCCTGGGCACAAGCCTGCATTTGCCACGTAAGAGATGGGAGAGTTTCGGAAGAGCCGTGTCCACTGGTCACCTAAGGCTAGGTAATAAACACTGCACACAGGAGGTTTTATGCTACTGTTGAAAGCCAACAATTCCAGACCAAAGGAATATTTTTATATGAGTTTCACACTGGCAGACTTTAGGTAGTCTAGTACAGTTAGTCCTTTATCCTATTCAGAGGACCTCCTCTAAATCAAGCCATGGATCTGAATCCAAGCTTTCCTCCTGTGAGAAGCCTACTCTACCAATATTCTAACTTGTATTAAATAGTAATGGGAACCAACTAAGCCAAAAATAAATTTTGGCTCAAAAGCATCATAGTTTCCAGACTCCTGTAGGAATGCCTGGTTCAAGTCCTGCTGATAGTCATGCACGTCTCCCAGGACACACGGATACTCTAACTGCCTATTAGATTTGCATGGAAAAAGCTCCTCCTCCTTCTAAACGAGATTTAGAAAATGCCGAAGATTTAGGTTCAGCCGGTGGGAAATGGGGGAGATAATCACACTTGTAAATGCCACTGGCTTTAACAGCACAACTGTACAGACCTGTCAAGACCCGAGTGATCACAAAGAATGTCACTGCATTGAAAGCCCAGGATTTATTTCATTGTTTGCAGTGCTGATACCGATGAACTCTGAACTCCCAGCCCCGAGCTGTCCCTCAGACTGGACAGAGGGAGGAGGAGCAGGATTCCTCAGGCTGCAGAGGGCCAGAGCCACCACTGTCAGTGCTAACACTCCCTTGCTTCAGTATACTCTTCTGGTGACTCCACGGGGCTTTTCTAACCTGCTTTTCCTCTCAGAGTAACTCAACCTGGATTTTCCAAAATGCATTGTTTTCTTCTATGATGTCCAAAACAGTTCTTTGACATGCAGATATCTAAGTCTCTTAGTCCATGAGTACATGGTAAGCTCAACTCTGGTGCTCAGCAATGATCTAAACAGACTGTTTGCACAGTATTCTCCCTGACAGAGCAAATACAAATCGGAATGAAATTTCTAGAACAAATATCTCATGCAGATACTGTATTTTGAACATATTCAAAATTCTCTTTTTTTTCCCCTAATGTTTTCTTAAACTTTGTTTTCTTTTTCAAACATAATCATAGAATCCTAAAATGGTTTGGGTTGGAAAGGACCTAAAAGATCATCGAGTTCCAACCCCCTGCCCTGGGCAGGGACACCTCCCACCAGACCAGGTTGCTCCAAGCCCCATCCAGCCTGGCCTTGAACCCCTCCAGGGATGGGACAGCCACAGCTTCCCTGGGCAACCTGGGCCAGGGTCTCACCACCCTCACAGTAAGAACTCCTTCCTAATATCTACATTTCCCCTCTTTCAATTTAAAACCATCACTCCTATTGCTACACTCCCTGACAAAGAGTCCCTCCCCATCTCTCCTGTACCCCCTTCAGATACTGGAAGGCTGCTCTAAGGTCTCCCTGGAGTCTTCCCTTCTCCAGGCTAACAACCCCAGCTCTCTCAGCCTGTCCTCACAGCAGAGGTGCTCCATCCTCTGATCATCTTCATGGCCCTCTGCTGGACCCTTTCCAACAGATCCATGTCCTTCCTGTGCTGAGGACTCCAGAGCTGGACACAGAGCTCCAGGTGGGGTCTCACGAGCGCAGAGCAGAGGGGAAGAATCACCTCCCGTGACCTGCTGGCCACACTAATTTTGATGACCCTCAGGATGGGGTTGGCTTTCTGGGCTGCCAGCGCTCACTGCCGGCTCATGTTGAGCTTCTCATCCACCAACACCCCCAAGTCCTTCTCCTCAGGGCTGCTCTACAGCCATTCTCCAACCAATCTGGCTTTGTTCCTGGAATTGCCACGTCCCAGGTGCAGGACCTTGCACTTGGCTTGGTTGAACTTCATGAGTTTTGCAGGGGCCTACCTCTCCAGTCTGTCCTGGTCCCTCTGGATGGCATCCCTTCCCTCCAGTGTGTCGACTCTACCACACAGCTTGCTGTCATCATCAAACTTCCTGTGGGTGCTCTCTATCCCACTGTCCATGACTCCGATGAAGATGTTAAACAGCACTAGTCCCAATACAACCAACGCTACTAAAGACTGAGGCAAAGAAGGCATTAAGTACCTCAGCCTTCTCCTCATCCTTTGTCAACGTTACTGCCTTCTGTTGTTAAAGGATGGAGATTCTCCTTAGTCCCCCTTTTGTTACTAATATATTTATAGAAACTCTTTTTATTGTTTGTAATATCCAAAGCTAGGCTAAGTTCTAGTTGGGCTTTGGCCCTTGGAATTCTCTCTCTACATAGCCTTACAACATCGTTGTAGTCTTCTTCCAAAGGCCATAAACTCTCCTTTTTCCTCTGAGTTGTAACCATGTCTCTCTGCTCAGCCAGGCTGGTCCTTCCCACCCCAAAGGCTCATCTTCTGGTGCCTTTAAGACTTTATCTAGGTTCTGGTGGGGATAGGGTTAATTCTCCCCAGGCTCCAGCAGGGACAGAGGTGTCCCCATCCCATGGGAGCCCCCAGGAGCTGCTGGGGGAGGGAAGTGGGGGAAGCCGCAGTTGGTTGTCCTGGGGTGCGGGCGAGTGGTGGTATGGTAATTGTGATTGTATATTCCTCTATCTGTGTTACTGTTACTGTTTTCTTGTTCCCTTTGCTGTTCTGTGAAACTGCCTTTGTCCCAACCCACGAGTTTTGCCGTTTTCTTCCCATTCTCCCCTCACAGCCGTGGGGGGGGACTTGAGACAGCATGGCTGCCATGGGGTTCCTTGTTGCCGTCTGAGGCCAAACCACAACAGACTTCCATTGTGAAAAACATCGAGCCTTCCTGGACACCTTTGCTCTTCAGGGCTGCCTCCCAAGGGACTCTGTCAAGCAGGCTCCTGAGAAGACCAAAGTCTGCCCTCTGGAAGTCCACGGCGGCAGTTCTGCTGAACCCCCTCCTTGCTTCTCTAAGAATCAAAAATTCTATCATCTCATGATCACTGTGCCCAAGACGGCCTCCCACCGTCACATCCCCAAGTCCTTCTCTGTACACAAACAGCAGGTCCAGCAGGGCTCCTTCCTTCATCGGCTCCCTCACCAGCTGTGTCAGGGAGGTATCCCCAACACACTCCAGGAACCTCCCAGACTGTTCCTCCTCAGCTGTACTGTATGCCCAGCTGATACCTGGTAGGTTGAAGTCTCCCACCAGGACAAGCACTAGTGATTTTGAGATTTCTCCCAGCTGCTTGTAGAATATTTCATCTACTTCTACATCCTGGTTGGGCGGTCTGTAACAGACTCCCACCATGACATCAGCCTTGCTGGCCCTCCCCCTGATTCTTACCCATAAACACTTAAGCCTGTTGTCTCCATCATTGAGTTCTTGACATAAAATTCCAAACACACAGAGTTACCTCACCTCCTCTCCTTCCTTGCCTGTCCCTTCTGAGGAGTTTGTAGCTGGCTAATGCAGCACTCCAGTCACGCGACCCATCCCACCATGTTTCCATGACGGCAGATACATCAGTTTTTATGCTGCACAGTGGCTTCCAGCTCCTCCTCTCTGTTGCCCATGCTGTGTGCTTCAGTGTAGAAGCACTTCAGCTGGGCTATTGATCCCACCACCTTTTTCTGGCAGAAGCCTTAACTCCTATCTGTCCGTTCCCAGGCAAAGCCATAGTTTCTAACCCATCATTGAACCTTGCATCTCTGCTGCTGCATGGACCTCCATCTCCTGCTTCCACTGAGTCAGCAGACCAAGGGACCTCACCAGCATCCCATCCCACAGACAGTGGTGCACCACTCCCAGGCTCACGTCTAAAAACCTGGCTTCATTCCTTTCCTCCTTTCAAATCTAGTTTAAAGCCCTTTTCCCACTTCTTCGAGACAGGTGTACCCCATCCATCTCCAGCAGACCTGGTAGCATGTAAACCATCCTGTGATCAAAAAAACCAAAGTCCTGCTGCTGACACCAGGCTCAGCACCAAGTATTGGTCTGCTGGCTCTTCTCGTTGACTCCCTCATCTTTCACTGTGACTGGAATGACGGAGGAGAACACTACTTCTGCTCCTGTCCCCTTTACCAGCATACTGGTTTTAATTCACTTTCTGAAATGTCAAAAAATGGTGGGCCACTTATTTTTTCCAAGCTGTTACTGTAACTCATATGTATATTTAGTATATTTCTTAGCAGTGTATCTGTGTGCTTCAGTTGGTAATGCTGACAATGCACAATGAACAGAGATTAACGCAACACAGCTTTTTATACAACTCACAAGCTTTGGTCTGTGTCATTTTGAAATGGTGGTAAGTCCTCAAATTGCCCACATTTCTAACAGCTAATTCAAATTACGAGGGTTCATTGGTCTATCTCTTCTTTATTTTGCAGTCACCACTGAAGCATTTAATCATATAAATGCATTAGACAAAACGCACAAAGCTCAGGTCCCACTGCTGCAATTTCCCTTATGTTCTTGGGTCTTCCCCATGCATGGGGTCAACCCCCTGCAGCGCTACAGGCTGGGGGAAGTGTGGCTGGAGCTGCCTGGCAGAAAGAGACCTGGGGGTTCTAATTGACAAGCGGCTGAATATGAGCCGGCGTGTGCCCAGGTGGCCAAGAAAGCCAATGGCATCCTGGCTTGTATCAAAAATAGTGTGACCAGCAGAAGTAGGGAGGTGATTGTGCCCCTGTACTCGGCACTGGTGAGGCCACACCTCGAGTGTTGTGTCCAGTTTTGGGCACCTCAATACAAGAGAGATCTGGAGGTGCTGGAGCGAGTGCAGAGGAGGGCAACGAAACTAGTGAAGGGCCTAGAAGACAAATCATATGAAGAGCGACTGAAGGAGCTGGGGCTGTTCAGTATGAGGAAGAGGAGGCTGAGGGGAGACCTCATCACTCTCTACAACTACTTGAAAGGACACTGTAGAGAGGTTGGTGCTGGTCTCTTCTCACAGGTAATTAACAATAGAACGAGAGGGAACGGCTTCAAGCTCCAACAGGGGAGGTTTAGATTGAACATTAGGAAGGAATTTTTCACCCAAAGAGTGGTCGGGCATTGGAACAGGCTGCCCAGGGAGGGGGTGGAGTCACCATCCCTGGCTGTGTTTAAGGGCCGTTTAGATGCAGTGCTGAGGGACATGGTGTAGGGGAGGACTTTGTAGAGTAGGGTAGATGGTTGGACTCGATGATCCCAAGGGTCTCTTCCAACCTCAATGATTCTATGATTCTATGATTCTTCCCCCTCAGATGTTTTGTTAGGCAGGAAAATCACGCAGAAATAGTATGCTTTATAATTTGTTGAAAAAATGCCACAAGGTTTGTGGTTCTGTCACACACTGCGAGTAACTTCTGTGCCTGTGACCCATCTGTTGAAAAGCATCTGTCCTGAACATCCACTAGCCTTACTTTGGTGGGAGGTGCTTCCACTGCTGCAGCACAGCAGAGCCATGTGGGGCACTCAAGGCCACTGATGGCCAGACACGGTCTGAAGAGCTTGGGAGCATCTGAAATGCGGGGTTTGAAGGAGGAACCAAGCCTTACTATTGTGTGGCTGTCAACTGCCGAGATATACGCGGTGTAGAGAATCTCTAGTGGACTGTGTTTCCAAGCACGTAGGTGTTGTTTTCTCTGGTTCCAGCTTTTTCTCAGTTAATAACTCCTTTTGAAAAAAGACAGTTGTTTCATTTTAGATTTAGTATTATAAAAAGTGAGTCAAGGCCAAACAAATAGCAGACTGACTGAATTAAAGTGAGATGCCCCAAATAAGGGATGAATCTACTGGGTAGGTCTTGGAGGAGAACCTATCACCAGTTATTTGCTTTAATGGTAGGATCATGGAGCAGTCAGCCCCGTGAAGCTTCCATTGATTGAAGACTTACAACATGCAAGAGACTTTAAAGATGTCCTTAGCTAAAAACTTTAGTACATATGAGTTCCTGTAGCCTTTTTGTCACAAGACCTACCATTTCTACAACACAGTTCAACATTTCACTTGAGGACAAAATGAGTGGGTGAGAAAGTGGGGAACTTGTTTCTGCGTTTAGGGTCCCCACGACTTGGATACTCATTTCCTTCTGAGAAAGGTTAATTCGCATTTGCTATTTTAGGCAGAAGACTTTATGTAACTTTTCAGCAGTGCCTTGGTTCAAATGGAAATGCAGACAGGGCCAACTGCCTCTGAGAGGGCTACTGACTTTCCCTTTTTAGAGGGACAGCCTTAGTTCTCATATTTGCTTATCAATTAGCGCTTTCCCTCCATGGAATGAAAAGTCAGCCAGTAAAATAGAAAAAAAAAGAGCAGTGTGAATACTTTCACAGAAGGTGAAATACACAGTATAAACCAGAAAGTCTTTCCAAACCAGTATATACTCAAATTAATTCTCCAACACAATTTTAACAGGGCAGGACACAGCTTACAGCTCATTCTGATTTGCAATCACAGTGTTTCTGTCCAAATGAAAACCAAGAGGAGGCAGTGACGAACTTCACTTACCATCTCTTCAATGTAATGGCTGAAGCATCTAGGCCCCTTTTTTTTTTTTTTTTTAATTCTGCAGGACTATAGAGGAGCTGCACATGGCATTACGTGTATGTGTACTCGATTATGCATTCTGCTTGCACTCAAAGTCAATGTATTTTCCATGACTATCTGTAGCACATGAATTTGTCTCATTCAACGTGATGTTCAACCTGTAGGTCACAACAAACCTCATCGCTTGCAGAAGTTTAGCTCATGACGCCATAGTAACATTTTACCATGAAATACAGTGGTTTTGACGTAAGCACCAGATTTAATGAATTTTTGATTCTGTGATCAGATGCAAGATTGGCTACAAACCAAAATATACTCATATTCCAGAGTATTTTATCAAACTACAGTATCCAAGAACCAATGCAAGACAAAGTATGCTTTAGACAACGAGGTTTCTTATGAAAATTCAGTAACAAGAATGGCATCTTTTTTCAGCTTTAACATATCAGCCAAAAAAACCCAAATTTATATTGTCCCACTGCTTCTACATCACATGCGGTCCTCCGTGGACTTGGCACTCCCTAGCTTTTTGTACTGAGGTATTTTATATTGAGTAAGGAATATTTGTATTCCTTACTCCTCTGAACCAATGACATGTTAGAATTTTTAATGAGTGGCTAAAATATGTACAAATTTGGGGAATTTTTACGTAGAAACACATAACATGGCTATAAACAAAACCAATCTACATTTAATTAGCTAAATGGATGAATCTCTAACTCATTTCATATCTCTAAGCCAGACAATAAAGCTTTGAAAGGTTAATCAGTGTGCACTGGGAGAATACATCCCACAAAAACCTTAGCCAAACTGGGGGGAGAGGGGGAAGCTCAATTAAAGCTGATTACCAAACAGCTCAGTTGTAGACACTTAAATGATAAGCATTTTTGATTAATATTGCTCACTAAAAGTAGGCATAGTCTATTTCCAGTTTCAGTTTTGGTTCTTCTGTTACAACTTCTTTTCCACCATTCAGATGATGTGAACTAAATGAAATCATTAATCCATTCAGCACACAAGACACAACGTTATTAGCTTTGCTGTAAGTTGCATTACCAGACTGAAACTACTGATAGTAAGCACTGCTTCCTTCTCTGCAGGCCAGACGAGATACAGAATGTCCATGTATGTATTTGAAAGGCACATTAAGAACTGTATTATAATCCATGTCGCAAAGGGTAGGAGGTCTGTGACAATAAAGACTCGAAAATACATCAAGTCATCTCCAAACTTCATGCAATAAAAAGTTTGTATGAAGGTTAGTTCTACTGAGCTGAATGTGTCAGTGAAAGCAACCCAGCCAGAAAAGGCACGATGCAGATCATAGCACCTTATATTGACTTCGGTGTTTATAATGGCCAAGAATTGGCCTTTGAACATTTATAACTACATTTACTGACTACACTTTACAGCATTCCACTTGCTCTTTCTGGAAGATCTGATTAAGTTCAATTTGAAGAGGAAAACCAAGTCCTTTCCTACTTCCTCCTGAAGCCTATAGAGGCTTCATATGCACTAGTACATGGTGTATTTTATCATAACTGAGACACATCTGCTGTTACACTACAAAATATTATGGAGATGAGCACTGTATTTAGCCATGAGATAAATATGTCAAGGTCAATTGCAGGACAATGAAAAACATAACATGGTCCTTGTCTATTGTAGTAACCATCATAAATTTCTTGTCTCTACCTGTATTTTTTATTGCTCATTAATAGCCTCAATGCTTAAAACAAACAAACCAACCAACCACAGAAGTATCAAAAGACGACAACCCAAAAAACCCCAAACCCAAAATCACAACAGCAGCATAAACCAAAATGAACCTTTGTCTCCAGGAGGACAGAGTTTATGATATCCATCCACTGAAGCGGATGAACTGATGTTCTAAGCAAATAAACACAGGTCTGGAGAAGTTCCATACCTTACATAAATACTTAAGAGAATGAGAGCAAGGCAGTTATAAATATATATTATATGCAACCTTTTCATACCATGAAGAAAGATTTTGCACATCTTAAACAGGGAATTTTTCCTTCTCACAAATTAGTATTGCTTTTATTCCCTGTGCTACTAACCCTCCTGACGCACAGAAAGCGTTTTCAGTTCAGAACCTTGACTATTTTTATTGTACAATTAAGCAGTATATTTCTCTCCCCTTACAACTCAGTGACTGGAATAAATGACAATCCTGGAATAACAGTACTAAATTACAGCAATATAAAATTATAATCAGTAATAGAATTCTGCAGTAATGAGGATACCTGTTAGGTCGTGGGTTCCAAGAGATTTATGAAACACCCGCCACTCTACTCAGCAGTGTGACAGAGTAAGCCTATGTTAGTCACTTGGGGGAATTTAGGATTATGTCTCTGTCAGATGAAAACAGAGTCTGTATGAGGAAAAAAAGTGGAAATACACCAGTGTCTGGTCTTGAAGAGTTCCATGACAGCAGAAACGATGACCTTTTGACAACTTTTAGAAAAGATGCAGCTTGTATGCGTAACACAAGCTTTGAGCACAGTGCCTGGGCTGAGCTCCGGGGTGGGTATGAGAAGGCAAGGCCCTACAGATGCCTGAAGGCTCTGAGATTCCTCACACCTGCAGCAGGGCTAGCATTCCACCATCCGCACTGCTTGAACTACGCGAGTTTACCTCAGAAAAGATGGAAAAATAGGACATCATGTCTTGTCTTTGTCAGTACATGCATAAAGGATTATAGACAATCTTCCCTTGTTCCGCAGATCCCTGCCTTCTGCTCCAAGACAGTGCCTGTTAGTGAATGCAGCTCTGTCTGTGCTTTGGCCAGGGCTGAAGACAGGGCAGCTCCTCACATCCAGCCTGAGGGGTGGAGTGGCAGGGGTGGTTAGCCAGAGTTCAGTCCTCTGGCAAAGAGACTGCTGTGTTTTTATTTGTTACTTCTATATACAAAGGAACTTCAATTAGCTGTACGCTGGCTGAGACAAGACAGCCTTTATAAGCCTCAAAACAGCCTAAAAATAGTGCTTCTGTTCCTTCACTGATGTGGGGACTCTCCCATGGGCTATGGTGTTACCGAGAGCTGCATCTGGGCTCTATCTGGAGCCTACTTTTTTGTGGAGTATTTATAAAACTAGCCAATTTATAGACTGCTCAAGTTTATCTTAAGAAACAAGGTGTCTTTCAAAAGATAATTCAGAATGAGCTCTGTGGGTGCTGTACCACTTGCAAGTTATGTAAAGTCAGGAAAAGGGCAATGAACCCAAGGCAGCAAGTGACCACTAGAGCAGCAGCGCCAAGGACACTGGAACACAAGTGACACAGGCCTGAACACACACTGAGGGAGGTTAAACTTGCTCCCATCTCAGAAAGAATAGGGCTCTGGAAAAGAATCCTGCTCTTTCTAGCTGGCCCAGGCACAGCATCATAAATAAATGTGTAGGGAGAAAGAGGAAGTAGGGCACAGCTGACAAAAGGGAGACAGGTACGTAACACCACTGGACTGACTTTCCCTAACAAAGTGGTCTCACCTGTAAAAGACAATTAAGATTTCTAGGGCTAATAGAGCACCATTTTATACGGGGTTTTGTCAGGCTTCAGTGAAGATTGTGTCCTTCATTTCAATAAATAGTTCAAGAATCAGAATTAGATCCATTCAGGGTAAGGTACACAGTTTACAACAAGAATAACTTGCAAAAGAACAGATAATTTTATCATTTTGTATATATAAAGACTGGATGTCACTGTAATTCTTGAATACAGAATACAAAAAAACCATGTATTGTTCTTTTCAAATATATACTTCTACAGTTTTCTAAAGCCACAGTAGTTCTGCCTTGAGACAGTGCTAACTACACTGATAGCTATTCTCTACGAGGAAGCGGAAATAAGACAGTAATATATCTAGATAATTGGTAGCCAGATGTTACAGACTCCTCACTACTCACTTGCAACACAGATAAGCAGCAAAGCTGAGATGCAGAACAAAACAACTTTTAATTCAATGGTGATCTTAACTGAGAGAAAAGGGGCAATATCTTAACAGTAGAAATTAAGATTCCAGAGTCTATGACTCCAAAGGCCTCAATCTGTTGAAAATATCTGCAGAAGTCAGTATATTTCCCAACTTCTACCAAAGTAAAAGCCATGAAAGCATTCAAAAGAAGAGCAAGGCTGCAAAGGAAAGTACTACAAACTGAGGCTGCAAGAATTCTTGCAATGTGCATACTGTTAGAGCCGTCTTTGTCCCATGTGTATTCGAGCAGTATCAACCACAGCAACACCTACTTCTGTTCCCTTCAGACCCCTGGCCTCGTTCAGCACACGAAACACAACTCTCTTGCTCTGGCTGTGAATTAGAGATTGGTAGCAAAAGTAATGAGAAGACATCTTTTTCACTTTTTGCCAAAGTCAGGAAGATGCACAAGCAAGCAAATGCAGTAACTAGATACTTACTGTAGACACAGGCAATAAAGTAGAATAGTAAAGGGAAAAGAGAAAAAAAAAAAATATATATATATTTAAAGTGGGATTCTAATACTGCCTTTGGCAATAGAAGTTTCTGTGCTCTGGTGGGAGCTAAATGACATTTCTTTTTGGTGCTTGCTAATGGTTTATTGCATGTTTTCTAGCTGACCACCTCACACACCTTTAACCTTTGTCAAAGTACATTATGTTTGTGGCTAAAAGCAAAGCCACAGGGAGCTGAGCACTTAACCTGTAAGATTCAGTACACTTTAAGCATCATTTTTAAAGGGGCATTCAAAGGGAGAATTACCTGCTTTGGTCTGAACTAGAGTAATTATTTTCAGTGTCCCATTAACTGAGTACCTAAACCCAGCATTTGAGAGTTGACAGCATTTGGAATTAAGCTGGAGAATCACCAACAAAATAGACAAATACACTGAAATCCACAAAATTTTCCAGGGAGAGTCCTAACTCTCAGCAACAGTGATGGCAACCATTTAACAACCAAGTGTTCAGCAGAGTAACTCAACCTAAGCAACCTGCAATTGATTTGCTGAAGCTGCCCCTCAGGAGGACATCTACTACTAATTATTTAAGAGTTGAGAGTATAAAGAGCAAAGCCACAGCAACTGAACCATAAAGAGATGTCTTGAACTGGGTAGAAGATTGCTTTATTACTAAAGATAATTTTATTCTGTGTTGATGTTTCATGTTATTTGCTTTTGGTAACTATCAAATGAAGCAAAATGAACAGGAAGGTGTTTTTTCCCAAAGTTAAAAACACAATGCTGTAACTATTGCAGCAAAATCCACCCTCAAATTTACAGGAAACTACTATCAAGAACCTGCTTGATAAGACAGTCATAGCCTAAGCAATAAAACTACATATACACAAGAATCATCACCTGAACATCTTCTATTGCATACAATTCAAATTAAAGTCTGTGATTTTTATTCACTTTTTAAATAAATTATTTAAGTAAGTAAGTACTTTCTCATGCAGTGATGTGAAATACTTTTTTTTAAAAAACTTTTTTTCTTTTTTTAATAATTTTGCAGAGAGAAGCTGACAGCTAACACTAACTTTGCTGCTATTTTTAGCAGAAAAGAGTTAAGGCCTCAAAGAAGAACCCTTTCTTAATAAAATTCATAGCTAGATCACATTAAATCTTTAACTGTGTAATCATCTACTACCAACTATTTTCTGTGCTTGCACATTTACAAACTGTGTTGTGGCAAAAAACCCACCAGAACGTTCATTCTTTTCATTAAGGATCTCCTTGACTTGAGCATAGCTACTGCCAAGCTCTATTGTCAGCTTCACTTGCCTGGCAAGATGGCAACACCAAGCTGTGTGGTGTTGTCGATACACCAGAGGGACGGGATGTCATCCAAAAGGACCTGGACAGGCTGGAGAGGTGGGCCCAGGTGAACCTCATGAGGTTCAACAAGAGCAAATGCAAGGTTCTGCACCTGGGCCGGAACAATCCTCACCACCAATACAAACTAGGGGGTGAGGGATTGGAAAGCAGCCCTGAGGAAAGGGACTTGGGGGTGCTGGTGGAGGAGAAGCTGGACACGAGCAGGCAGTGGGCAGCTGCAGCCCAGAAGGCCAATCGCATCCTGGGCTGCATCAAAAGATGCGTTGCCAGCAGGTCCAGAGAGGGGATTCTGCCACTTTACTCTGCTCTGGTGAGACCTCACCTGGAGTACTGTGTGCAGGTCTGGAGCCCTCAATATAAGAAGGACATGGACCTGATGGAGAGGGTCCAGAGGAGGGCCACAAGGATGATCAGGGGGATGGAGCACCTCTGCTACGAGGACAGGCTGAGGGAGCTGGGGTTGTTCAGCCTGGAGAAGAGAAGGCTCCGGGGAAACCTAATAGCAGCCTTCCAGTACCTGAAGGGGCCTACAGGAAGGCTGGGGAGAGCCTGTTTGCAAAGGCCTGCAGTGACAGGACGAGGGGCAATGGCTTCAAGCTGGAGGGGAACAGATTTAGACTGGAGATGAGGAGAGGGTTCTTCACTGTGAGGGTGGTGGAGCACTGGAACAGGTTGCCCAGGGAGGTGGTTGAGGCCCCATCCCTGGAGATACTCAAGGTGAGGCTCGATGAGGCCCTGGGCAACCTGGTCTAGTTGGGGGTGTCCCTGCTGACTGCGGGGGGGTCGGACTAGATGACCTTTGGAGGTCCCTTCCGGCCTGGGCAATTCTATGATTCTATATCATCCCTCTTTCCTCAGATGGAGACACAACCTACCGAAAATCACAAGGAACTCAAGTCTCCTGAAAGTACTATTTTGATACTGTCAAATATCAGCAGAGAGATCATTGAAACCACGCAAGCACATACAGAGAACAAGAGCAGAATAGCCTCAAAACACTGAACTGCGTTTTCTCATACTGCCAGGACACAACTGCCTAGTTGCTCCACACTGATTTTAGATACTGAACATGAAGATAGGACTCCCAATTAACAGCATTAAATTTTTCTTGGATCGCTTCATTGCTTACTTCTTTTTGATAGGATTAAAGTAATACTGCTAAATTCTATTTCTCCAACTTGCACATGTCTAAAATCACCAGGTATACATCCCATTTATAAAGGAATAACCACTGTTGTGTTACTTGCCTTCATATACAGTTATTTAAGAAGTAGGTGTATCTTACCAGGACTGGTTCTGTACAGCTCAGAAGGGCTGCTGATCTTTTGGCAGGAGGGAATGCAGTGGTGGTATAGTGGAGGTGTTTTCACTAGGGGAGAAGAAAAAGTACAATTCCTCTTCAGTAACAGCTAAAATGTTAATACTGGTATTAAAATAAATATATAAATAGAGACAGGCATTTCCTTACCATAGGGTGTCTCTGGTGACAGGGGAAAAGCTGGTGTGGATGCAACAGCTTCATTTCCATTTTTTGTCGGGGAGCAGATTCCCCCATCTATTTCATCTTGGTAACATGCAACAGCCATCTAGAAAGGGCACAAAAAAGCAAAATCACAGTGCAAAAAATTCTGACTTAACCCTACAACACAGTGGGGCATTTTTCATCAGATTGTAGGTTTCATATAATCTGATCCACTGTTACAGCAAGGAGATCTTGGAACACCAAAACCACACAACCACACAGAGAGGACGGGAGCAGGACATCATTAAACACTAGATTGCATTTCTGATATAAATACAGTCATCCGTTGTTCTTAGTGCCACGATGCAACTGTCCCATTGCTTCCCTGTGATTATGGGCACGGAACACGAACACGGAACTTTGGCCATTCACTTCAATAAATACATCTTAAAAAATTCTTCATTGTTTACCTCCTTGGTCTCCCCTACAGGAATCAGCGATCCTGGACTTTCAGCCTGGTCAGCAGGAGGAGACATCATCCATCCACACCTGTTATACGCCGGCTGCCCAGAGACGTTATTGTCATACTGCCCAACGCTTAACTTTCTCATCCTTCCCCCTGCTGCATCACTATCTTGCGTGCCCGTTGCTGAAAACAAAAAGGTAAACTGATTAATAAACTCTTTCTTTTTTCAGTTAGAGCTGTTAAAACAAACTTCACTATTGTGCCTGAACTGATTCTGTTCAAGAAGGCTCGTGGGTTTTTAACTGCTTTACAAAACCACACAGGTTAGGGGGGG
>NW_015094509.1:1103262-1146908 GCF_001431845.1 Calidris pugnax
GGGAAGGGGGAGGAATTAAAATCAGTCGTAGTTAGCCTTGTTGACACAAGCCAGAACATACCTGCAGGACACCTGGTTCCAGAGGAGTGCAGCAGCTCCTTCAGCTGATGCTCATTTTTGGAAGAGGCAGAGCCTGCCAGCAGGGGCTGCCAGGGGCAGCGGGATGGGAAATCTCTCCCTCTGTCCCTAAGGCACAGCAGCGCTCCCCGGCAAAACCACTGCTGCTTTCCAGCACTGCCCTGTCCCCCAAAACCAGCTTCTTTTTAGCTAACACAGACCCCGGCCCTTATCAACCCAGCTCACTGTACACTTGTGACACATGTGGCAGTCACACCGAACCATAAAAAGTAGGTATTAGATACACAGGAGGAGCTGTAACCTTCTGGAGTCCAAGGAATGGAGCAGAAGAACAAACTGAGCCAGCGGAGCAATCCAGGATATGTAAGGGCATAAAGCAGTGTTTGTTTCCAAAGTCACTATTAAGAGACTGTCATTAGATACAGCTCTATGATTAGGAGGACTTTTATACTCAGTCATCTACTCCCACCAACAGGCACTTTCAGAATATTCCTGCAGCAATTGCTTTTTCTACCCTTCTCTGTAAGAGTAAGTCAAGGACAAGGATCCCACAGCACTCCTTACTGTTAGTTGCAGCACAGTACAAAAATAACCGTATGCCTAGTAACTTTTCTGATAATCCTCTGAGAATTTGTATTGTCTATATAGGCAAAAACACCTTTGAGAACTAGCTATTTTTCTTAAAAGAAGCTGAGGATTACTAAAAAACTTCTTTTCATTGCTCGGTGTCCTTTAAACTCTTAGAATCATTTCCAACTCTTAAGTACATGTTAATTAACAGCAGGTGGACCTGCTTTGGCAGGAGGGCTGGACTAGATGCTCTCTGGAGGTCCCTTCCAACCCCACAGCATTCTGTGATTCTGGGATGAAGCACAGTCCCTACAGACCTTGATCACGGAGCCACAACAGTAGGGATCCAGAGCATGCCCTTCATCTAAACCTGCAGGAGGGCTGAACCAGCCACTTTGGTAAACCAGAGAAAGACAATTAGTGTACACCCTCCACACACTATTTTCTAATCTGAACTCGCTGACAGAAGCCAAATTGTAAAATTGAGGTGCAGCAGAAATGTCTGTATTGGAGACATTTCACCTTGATTATATAGCACAGTTATAGAGCATAAATACACAAAATAGGTTTCTGCATAGGAGAACAGCTTTTATACAAGATTAAAATATAGACAGGGATTTCAGACTAAAATCCATGGTACTTAAGTGGTTTTGCATGGAGATACATAAGCATCAACCTGAATAACTTGCTGGCAAGTAGTGGCTTATCCTAAAAATATTAATAAATACCTTGTAAAACTACAGAATTATTAAAAAATCCAGCTCTGCTACCATCAAAGCCAGTGTGATATAACAACTACTAAAGCAAATAAATAAATAAAATCTTGTTAGTCACTTCTGAAAATTCTACCAGTAGGGATAAATTTCAGGGTCCAAATTTAGTCAATTATTTATTTTATCAAGTCAATATAAATACACCTAGCACATCGTGGAAAAGACACAGCTGAGATTCTGGTTTTAGGGGACAGCTTTGAAAACTAAAATATTTTTTTAAGCACCCAAATTTTAAACACTTATTTAACCCTTTTACCCTTGACTAGAAACTTATGTGTGGTCTTTCAGGTGGAAAGAGTATCTTCTGAAGATACTGTAAGCAAAGTAGATGCATCAAACAAGATCTTTGAAGCCAGAAAAGAAAAGGACACAAAATCACAAATATCTTCCAAACTTCTTAAGTGATGCTAAAAAGTCATGAAGATTTCTACTGAAATTGCAGACGCTTGGCAAGGTAGACAGACTTCATGCTACTCTGGAATTTATCAACTTTTTGCATTGGAATTCTTTTTTTATTCGTAATTTCTGTAAAGAAAAATGGGTGAGAATCACCCCACAGAATCTCAGAATTCAAAGAAACCATCCAAGACCAGGCAGTCCCAGTCCCATCACTCCTCCACAGGAGGAAACAGGAGCCAGGAACAACACCTGAGAGTCTCACTCCATTTGTAACCAAGTTATTAAGGTACAGGCAGGTTCTTTCTGAACGTGCCTCTCCTACTTAACACAGCCATGCAGATTACTTTATGAGAGAGAACGCCTGCCTTTTCAATGGGTCAAAACAGACCTTAAAATTTAGCAGCGATTTTACTGGTCATGCTAATGACGGCTTCATCATCAATGATATTCATACACTCCTGTCATTAGTATTCATACACTCACGCAGCTTGTAATTTCTACTAAGTTAATATAGTCCTCAGAAAGCTGCAAAGAGGTATCTCAAGGAAACTGGGTATTTTCCTTAAATAGGCTGGAAGTGCTCTACATATCAAGTTCCCAGCAGATGCTGGACAACAGAGGCGAGAAGTTGAGCTGCTATATTGCAATAAAGCTTAAAGCAAATAACTCGAATGTAGAACATGAAAATTAAGCAAAGTCACCAGCAAAAAATGACTTTTACTTTGTTTATTAGTTTCACAAATGTACTTCAGAGTTGCCTCACTTAATGGAACATGTATAGAGTTACTAATTTAAATAGAGTTACTAATGTAAAGTGTCAGGAGCCAAGACTTCCTAGAATCACAGAACGATACGGGGTGGGAAGGGACCTCTGGAGATCATCTAGTCCACCCCCCTGCCACAGCAGGTCCACCCAGAGCCGGTCCCACAGGAACGTGTCCAGGTGGGATTAGAATGTCTCCAGAGAAGGAGACTCCCCCACCTCCCTGGGCAGCCTCTGCCAGGGCTCTGCCACCCTCACAGCAAAGAAGTTCCTCCTCATGTTTAGATGGAACTTCTTATGTATACGTTTGTGCCCATTTCCTCTTGTCCTGTCCCTGGGCACCACTGAGAAAAGACCGGCCCCATCCTCTTGACGCCCTCCCTTTAAGTATTTATAGGCGTTGATCAGATCCCCCCTCAGCCTTCTCTTCTCCAGACTAAAAAGACACAAGTTCCTCAGCCAGAGGGACTCAGGCAGAGCAGAGGGGGAGGATGACCTCCCTTCAGCTGCTGGCCACACTCTTCCTGATGCACCCCAGGATGTCATTGGCCTTCTTGGCCACAAGGGCACGTTGCTGGCTCATAGTCATCCTGTTGTCCACAAACACTCCGAGGTCTTTTTCTTCAGAGCTGCTCTCCAGCAGGTCAGCCCCCAACCTGTATTGGTGCCTGGGGTTCTTCCTCCCCAGGTGCAGGACCTTACATTCGCCCTTGTTGAACCTCATTAGATTCTTCTCTTCCCAGCTCTCCAGCCTGTCCAGGTCTCACTGGATGGTGGCACAGCCTTCTAATGTGTCAGCCACCCCTCCCAGTTTTGTATCACCAGCAAACTTGCTGAGGGTACATTCCATCCCTTCATCCAGCTCATTGATGAACATACTGAAGAGGACTGGACCCAGTACTGATCCCTAGGGAACACCACTTGTCATGGACCTCCAACTAGACTCTGTGCCCCTAATCACGATCCTCTGAGCTCTGTCTTTCAGCCAGTTTTCAACCCACCTCACTGTCCATTCTTCTAATCCACAGTTCCTAAGCTTATCTATGAGGATGCTGTGGGAGACTGTCAAAAGCCTTGCTGAAGTCAAGGCAGACAACATCCACCGCCCTCCCCTCATCTATCCATCCAGTCATGACATTGTAGAAGGCTATCAGGTTAGTCAGACATGATTTCCCATTGTTCCCATGTTGACTACTTCTGATAGCTTTCTTCTCCTCCAGATGCTTTGAGATGATGCTCAGAATGAGACGTTTCATCATTTTTCCAGGGATGGAGGTGAGGCTGACCGGCCTGTAGTTTCCTGGATCCTCCTTCTTGCCTGTTTTGAAGGCTGGAGTGACATCGGCTTTCCTCCAGTCCTTGGGCACCTCACCTGTTCTCCAGGACCTTTCAAAGATGATGGAGAGTGGCCCAGCAATGACTTCTGCCAGCTCCCTCAGCACTCACGGGTGCATCCCATCAGGACCCATGGACTTGCAGATATCCAGTTTATTTAACTGTTCTCTAACTTGATTTTCCTCAACCAAGGGGAAGTCTTCCTTCATCCAGACTTTCTCTGTTTCCTCCAAAGTCTAGGACTCCCGAGGGCTGGCCTGAGCAGTAAAGACTGAAGCAGAGAAGGCATTCAGCAACTCCGCCTTCTCTGCATCCTCTGTCACCATGGCACCCGTCTCATTCGACAGCAGGACCACATTTTCTCTAGTTCTCCTTTTGCCTCCAATATACTTAGAAAAACCCTTATTGTTGACTTTCACATCCCTTGCCAGGTTTAATTCCAAGGAGGCCTTGGCTTTCCTCGTTTCATCCCTGCAGACTCTGACACCACCTCCACCACCTGAGTCAAGAAGTTATCATCAATACACGGAAGGAACCTGCTGGACTGTACATGTCTGGCTGTGTAGCCTTCCCAGCAGATATCAGGGTGATTGAAGTCCCCCATTAGAACCAAGGCCTGTGAAGTCACATCATTTCTTTTTATTCTTGTAGTTTAGCTTAAAGTTTTGGCAGAGCTTCATTAATGTCCCGTGAACACATATTTATTTCTTTGAAAGCATTTTGTATACTCTCATTTCTCTTTTTCCCTTGTGAACTACAAAAATAATTTTGTTTTCCCCGAAGAACAAATAACAACATTCCAACAGATTGGCATCAGAACCACATCAGTCCTGTCAGACAGTTATCACCATGCCAATGCTACAGCTAACAGAGCATGGCCAGTGGTTTGTTTGGTTTCTTTATCTGTCTACCTTTCCTGGAGTACTATTGAAAACTGCTAGAAAGAAAACAATACTAAGCTCAAAATCTTGTGTGCAGTGGCATGCCAACAACCATGACCTATCTCATATATTAGCAGTTGTCCCAGCTAAACTTCAGAAACTATTACATTAACTCTTCAAGTGTTATAGATGTTTGTATTTACCAAGTGCACAAGGCACACCACTAAAAAGGTCCATATTCACTTTCAGTTGGCACAACTAGTGCTTCCACTTAATTCATAAGGCTTTGGGGCTAGCCTAAGATGATGCTTATGTGCTTTCACTTAATTCATAAGGCTTTGGGGCTAGCCTCAAAACTAACTTTATGTGAGAGTGTGGTAAGCACAGCACACATGGTGGGACTCTTTGGGAAGAACTTTTCTTGTGGAGGTGGAAAACCAAGCTGGACTGATAGCCCTCCTGCCCATTATAGAAGTCCTTATTATAATTTATGCAACAGAACTATCAGCCTTTCCCAAAAGCCAGCATAGTCCATCTAAGACCTTCACTTAACTTCCACCTAGTTTGTATCACAGCCAACTGTGCAAGTTACAGTCAAACTGGAAACCCCTTACAAGGGATAATTATAAAAAAAGTTCAGAAGAACTTTCAGCATCTTGCTGTTTGCCCCTCTATAAGGGGCTCTAAATAACATGATGACTTTGTGCATGAAGAAGTGCAGTCACTGTTTATAGATTACTTCACGCCACTCAACTGTCCTCCTATTTGTCTACGTTGTTTTTCTTGATAGAGGGTTTTTTCTCGCTTTTTAAACAAGAGCAATGTATTATAGAGAAGAGTTACATAAACCTTATAAATAGACTTATTCAAACTGGTTTGAGGGGGTGGGGAAGATTATGATACATCGAATCACAACAGGATAAAAACTGCTTTGGAGTCTTCAGATTCACATTATATTCTTGTTATCACTACAAATAAGTAAAATACATATTCAGAAGTTACTTATCCCCTGAATAACCTGCAGGCTCCATAATGTACTTCAAATTATCAAAATTAAAAATTCTTATCCTTTAGTATTAATGAATCAGAACAAAAGAGGACATTCCAGTCGGAAGGAACCTACAACGATCACCAAGTCCAGTGGCCTGACTACTTCCACTGGCAGAGCAACTGGAGAGCAACAGACATCATCTACCTGGACTAATGTAAAGTGTTTGACACTGTCCCTGCACGACATGCTGGTCTCTAAATTGGAAAGTAATGGATTTGATGGATGGACCACTTGGTGGATCAGGAACTGGCCGGATGGCCGCACTCAAAGGGTTACAGTCAACAGCTCAGTGTCCCAGTAGAAGCCAGTGATGAGCGGCATTCCTCAGGGGGTCAGTACTGGCACTGGTGCTGTTTAACATCTTTGTTGAAGACATTGACAGTGGGATTGAGTGTACCCTCAGCAAGTTTGCCAACACGTGTGTAGTGCAGTCAACACACTGGAGGGAAGGGATGCCATCCAGAGGGACCTGGACAGGCTGGAGAGGTGGGCTCATGCCAAACCTCATTAAGTTCAGCCAAACCAAGTGCAAGGTCCTGCACCTGGGTCACAGCAACCCCAGGAACAAATACAGGTTGGGTGGAGAATGGACTTAGGAGTGCTCGTGGATGAGAAGCTCCACATGAGCTGGCAATGTGCGCTGGCAGCCCAGAAAGCCAACCCCATCCTGAGCTGCATCAAGAGAAGTGTGGCCAGCAGGTCACCGGAGATGATTCTGCCCCTCTGCTCTGCTTTCATGAGCCCCCACCTGGAGTGCTGTGTCCAGCTCTGGAGTCCTCAGCACAGAAGGACATGGAACTGTTGCAAAGGGTCCAGTGGAGGGCCACGAAGATGATCAGAGGGATGGAGCACCTCTGCTATGAGGACAGGCTGAGAGAGCTGGGGTTGTTCAGCCTGGAGAAGAGAAGACTCTGGGGAGACCTTATAATGTCCTCCCAGTACCTACAGGAGAGACGGGGAGGGATTCTTTATCAGGGAGTGTGGCAACAGGACAAGGGACAATGGTTTTAACCTGAAAGAGGGGAGATTTGACAAAGGTTTTAACCTGAAAGAGGGGAGATTTGGGCTAGACATTAGGAAGAAAATCTTTCCTGTCAGGGCGGTGAGACACTGGCCCAGGTTGCCCAGGGAAGCTGTGGATGGTCCATCCCTGGAGGTGTTCAAGACCAGGCTGGATGGGGCTTGGAGCAACCTGGTCTGGTGGGAGGTGTCCCTGCCCATGGCAGGGGGGGTGGAACTTGATGATCTTCAAAGCCCCTTCCCACTCTAACCATTCTATGATTCAGGGCTGACCAAAAGTTAAAGCATATTAAGGGCATTGTCCAAATGCCTCTTTAACACTGACACGCGTGAGGCACTGACCACCTCTCTAGGAAGCCTGTTCCACTGTTTGACCATCTTCTCAATAGAAATGGTTCCTAATGTCGAGTCTAAACTTCCCTGATGAAGCCTTGAGCCATTATCACAGGTCCTGGCACTGGATCCCACGGAGAAGAGATCAGCACCTCCCTCTGCTTCCCTCCTCAGGAAGCTGTAGAGAGCAGTGAGGTTGCCCCTCAGCCTCCTCTCCAAACTAGAAAACCCTGAAGTCCTTTGCTGCTCCTCAGAGGACATGCCTTCCAGCCCTTCCACCAGCTTTGTTGCCCTCTGCACACATTCAAGGACCTTAACATCCTTCCTAAATTGTGGGGCCCAGAACCACACACAATACTCAAGCTCCAAACTAGAAAACCCTGAAGTCCTTTGCTGCTCCTCAGAGGACATGCCTTCTAGCCCTTCCACCAGCTTTGTTTCCCTCTGTACACATTCAAGGACCTTAACATCCTTCCTAAATTGTGGGGCCCAGAACCACACACAATACTCAAGGTGGGGCCACACCAGCACCAAAGACAGCAGGATAATGAGCTTACAAAGCAGATTGATTTGACAACACTGCCTCTGATCAACTGCACAGCAGTTTAGAGAATGTCAGATGATATCAAATCAGTAAGAATTAACTTCATAATGGAGCCATAAATGGTAAATTTTTCACACTTAAATGTAAGACCAAACACAACTTGATTTTTGGAAATTAGCAACGACATGTATCAGCTTCGATGCTTAATGAAAATGTGTTAGATTTTATTTGTAATTTTATAGCTAAATGAGCGATCAAAGCTTGTGTATAAATATATAATGAACTCATTTCAACACTATCCCCTTCACAAGAGGCAAAAGGTAACATCTGTGCATTTAAGGAAATCCGACAACCACGTACACAAACCACACGTACATGGTTTAAGAAAACCACACACGGTTGGAAGAAACAAAAGGAAAAGTTACTGGGATGTATATTTAATCAACCAACCAACCAATATAACTCAACAGATAATATCATTAAAAAAATAACACACACAACAAATAGCAGGCTCTGCAGACAGACAACTTGTAAATCATTGCTGTGTACGAGCCTGTCACACACAGAGGAGCACAGAGAGGACCAGACAAAGCAGATGCAGTTGAAGTGAGCTTCTCACCATAGCTTCAACCTCTGCGAAACGTTAGTGCAACATAAAATAGGCTCTACCAATTCAACTTACAGATCAGTGGGGGTTGGCCTCTTCTCCCAAGGGAATAATGCCAGGAGCAGAGGAAATGGTCTGAAGTTGGGGCAGGGGAGGTTTAGATTAGATATTGGGAAGAATGACTTTCCTGAGAGGGTGGTCAGGCACTGGAAGGGCCTGCCCAGGGAGGTGGGGGAGTCACCATCCCTGGAGGGATTTAAGAAACATGTAGATGTGGCACTTCAGGGCATGTTCTAGTGGCTGGGGTTGTGGGGATCTTGTGTGTGTGTGTGTGGTTGGACTCTGCGATCTCAGAGGTCCATTCCACCCATGACGACTCTGTGATCAATAAAACTCACGGCGCTCTCAAGAAATTTACAGTGAGAACCCCCACAAGGCTGGTTTTCCAGAGCCCCCTTCCCAGGCCCCAGCATGGTCCTGAAGGCTGGAATAAGACTCTGGGGAGAATTACGTTAGCCTTGCAGAAACTCCCAGTGCTCTACAGCAGTTTTAAAAGACCTGCCTAACCCTGACTTTCTGACTACCCAGCACTGTGAAACACGGGGGTTCAGTCCAACAGGAGGCTTTAACAATTCATCACGGAAAAAAATAAAGCCCGTTAACTTCTAACAGCAGAGCCTTCAGGGACTGCCCGGCATACTAAAAAATGCGAACACACTATCCAGACCAGAAGTGATTTCCTCCTCTGGCACCATTTATCTTCTACAAAGTTTACGATTTCTGCAGAAGGCATTTAATGATCAAGCTTTCAAGACACCAAAGCGATTCTTTCAGCTTTACAATCACTGTTAACAAATTTAAAGGAAAATAACATCTTCAAAGGTAGCAAGACAAAACTTGAGCTAAACATTGTTGTGGTGGAAAAATGACAAGCAAATGTATACCCAGTTGAAACAAAATAATGGATTTCTGATGCAAGTCCTGACAGAGTATCTTGTTATCCTCAAATTTTCAGATTTGCAGCACTGTAGGAACACTGTTCCAAAGGGATTCATCAGAACAAAACCCAACTGAGCTCTGTCTGTGACACCTTCAGTGCCTTCTAAGATATAGTAGGAACTGTTACTACAGCCAGAAAAACCTCTTTGTCCTTGAAAAAATACCCAATGTTTAGCAATGAATCATGAGGAAACTATTCATTTTTGTCCCATCTAGAATGATTAGTAGACTAGGAGTCCAAATTCCCTATAACCCATTACTCTAACGAGCAAATGAAAAGGTCTAAACTCTACTCCAAATCTAAACAGGCCATTAAACCTGCCTGTGCAGGACACAGCAGCTTCGCAGCTCTGGCCACTTGAGAATCTAAGCCCTTTATTGCTGTGCCAGGCAAGCCTGCTGCAACGTCCCACCTGCCACCCCCAAAGCTGGACAGAGATGTCATCGTGGCAACACTACGACTGAGGTGCCCACATCCTGAAAGTTACAGGACTGAAAAAAAATTTAAAAAATTCCGATGCTAAATGTAACTAAAATTCCATTTTCAACTTTAGCTTAAAAATTAATTTAACTAAATTTAGTTGAGTTTAAAAAAATTGAATTTAGTTTAAAATTCCAGTTATAATTTTAAAACTCCACTTTTAAATTTAGTTTAGCTAAAAATTCCACTTAATTTTACTGTTAACCATTGTAAAATTAACTCCAAGTCAGGTACCAAAATATTCCTGTGCGATGAAAACTATAACAAGTTTTGTAGTGTATTATTAGGCACATGAGGATTTGAACGGGCTTTGTTCCCCTGTCACTTTACACCTTATTTCACATAGACTGGGTTTGCTCTCCCACAAATTATCAGAGTGAATGGGAACATCTGGACCAGTTCAATGCTTTTTAAAATTATTATTAAATAAACTATGCAAAAAGGACTTCTTCCCCTCATCTTTGTCTGCAGATACACTGTAGCATGATTTATGATCCTCTCATTTGGACCCTCTTCAAAGATTTATTTTCAGTAAAGGGAAAAATCTCTGAAGATGTTCCAGACACTTGTAATCAGACGTTTTGCCCCCTCATTTTTATTCATTTTGCATGTTGGAATTTTTTGAGGGAGGGAGGGAAGATGGCTTTGTTTAATGTTCAATTCTTTACTCAGCTGATAAACCGTATAAACTCAACACAAAATGTAAGGCTGTGTGAACCGTGTACGTGTGTTGTCCTCACCACATCAGCTGACCTGAAAGATCGTATTTTCAAACAGAGTAACTCATGCAGGAAGAAGAATTAGAATTAGCTGAGAGCAAGAATATAATTTCAACCTTATGGAAAATACACTCTCCCTCTTTGTCACGCTGGCTGGTTTAGACAGACCCGCATCTCTCGGTCATGGCGATGGGAAGAGGCCTCCCCCAAAGGCTGAATGCGTGTGTTCACGCGCTTTGCCTTAGTTTGACCGCATAATCCTTGAATTGCTTCTAAAGTTTTTCTGAAGACGCATATTGTAAGATTTTAAGAGTGAGAAGGTGGGGAGTGGGGATGAGACAGGGGTGAGTAATGGTAGGTTTTACTGAAAATGCATACAAATCTTTCTTTTCTCTACATTTATTAACAGGTTCTTGCTTTCACGGTTTTCTAGGTAGAAGCAAAACATTTTTTTAGCTCATTTTTCCACTCAATAAGGATAAGCTTGGTGACAAAGGAAGGCTGGTTTGAGGAAATAAGTCTAACAAATGATCATTAACAGTAGACTGAGGTCATGAGTTATTATGCATGAATGAATACACAGAGAACGAAGTTAAGGGGGAACAGGAGGCTGCAGAGTCAAGCTTCCATACACATCTCAGGCTACAAACTTTCCTGATATTTGAAATTAAGAACTACTGCAGCACTGAGTTACTAGTAAATGGCAGCTTCGTTTACCACCAGAAACTCATCTCTATGTAACTCAGCTCATGCAAAAGCAAAAAAATTGGAAAATCTCAATATACAGTGCACTAATTCACCTCTGAAAAACCATGCTCACAGCACTGGAAGAGAAAAGAGGTTATCAGCCACCGTTCTACATGGTTCATACAGACACATCCTAGCAAAAAGAAACTCAAGGATCACTGTTGGCCTCTTCCTATTCTCAAGAACACCGAGCACTTAACCCAAGACATTATTTCAGACAGAACCTGGAACTCTGCTCTGACTACTACTGCAGTCAGAAGTCTGTGCTACGTTAACCTAGGCTAAGAGTTTATGTGTACAAAAATCTCTAGGAAGAAGTGTGAAAGGAGAGGCAGCTGCCGATCCGTCGATCAGCACAGAAACGTCCAAGCAAAGAAAGGAAAGAATGCCCCATAACCTACATCCCAGCTGATACACAGAGCTTTCCTTCTTAAGCTCATTCTTCTAGCTTTGGAGGGCACTGGAAACATGCACATACCTTCTTAAGGCACACACTTTCTGCCCGCTCCTGCAGGAAAATAGATAACCCCACCATCCTCTGGGGATCCAGCCCCGAAGCCAGGCACAAACACTGCGTTACTCCCAGCACTGTTTGCTCCCACTCACTCAGAATGCCTCATGCCTCGAACAAACCTCGCTCAGAGCCATCAGTCCTGACCTGCCAACTCCTTCCAGCACAGGCCAATCCATCCTCCTGATGTATTTGTGAGGGCAAGGATTGTTTAAGCCACAGGGTACAGACCTCCCCCTAAAACCTTCCTGTGTGAGACCATTACTCACCAGTGAACAGCTGCTCTTCGGGCTATCCTTTATTCGTGGCTATTTCCTCATCCCCACGGGAGCCAGCATTTCTCTGTGCTACCAATTACACCTCCTCCTACGCTGCAGCAGTTTCAACAGCCAATTAACCACCTTGGCGAACCCCCCGCTTATCCTAATTCTGTGAGTCTACTCCAAGGCAAGGCAAACTCCACCCAGCAGGCCTGTGCTCTGCTACCACAAACCGGCAACAAACAACGATGCATTATTGACATTTTAAGGGATTATTTAGTTTACGCCATAAGATTTTCTTTTCTCTCTCGAGCAGGGCCTGTCTGCAGCCCATCCCCGCAGCAGGCCGTCCTGCTCGGCGGCGTGGGCCCAGGGACGGGCCCAGCCTCATGCGGCGCCTCGGCTGTGGGGGCAGAGGGGGGAAGCAGCGATACCCGGCTGGAGGGGACCTCTCCATCACACTACACACTACCTCGTTCCCACACCTGCAGGAATAAAAACTGAACTCACTGGGCTTGGTCATCTGTTGGTCTTTTTTTAAAAAAAACCAAAAAACCCACTTTGTTTAACACTTGCCATTTATCCCAGTGAGTACAGAGGGTATTTCTTGTTCTTTATTAATCCTTGCACAGAAGTCCTGATTCTCAGAAGGAGTATGAAAGCCAAGGGACTTTTTAAGGGCTTGGGTTTGTCCACTGAAACTCTAGAGCGTTTGACAGTCCTGCACACATCAACACCGCCTTCCCTACCTCTCCTCACACCGACACTGCACACCTCTGGTACCCAAAGACAAATGAACTGTCAAGCATGCTCAAAAAAGGAACAGAGCTGATAAAGAGTATTTCCTTGTTTGAGAAACTGCTTAGGCTTACTGCTCCTTTTCCCTCCCACAGTCAAAATAGACTAATTTTGCTGTTTCACTTTATCTACCTATTTTCTCATACAGCTGAGGCTTGGGAGGTGGTAGGGGACCCTGCAAACAGTAGGTTACTTTTCCAATATTCAGTTACCTGCCCAGCAGAATATGGTGATGTTTAGACTACACTTCTAGATTTACTCCTTTGAGGTGCTATGCAGAGTTTGAAAGAACGTATCAGAACATCTGTGTTTTATGCTGAGAACTATGGCCATCAGCTGGATTCAGATGAGGCACGGAATTTAGTCCTGTTGCTTCCACCTGTCCATCCCTATTCACAATTTCTCCTTGCAGCTAGAACGCTGCCTTTCCATCACATGACATATGAGGGAAAAACATTCCAGGTTTTCCTAATTCCTGACATTCATTTGGTCAAACTGCTTCTTTTCCCCTTGTTGTTTTGTGCACACCATGCATAAATGATTCTGTATACAGAAGCAGGGCAGGTCCAGATATGTAAATAAATAAATTCTACACCATCTGAAAAATCAGTCTGTGCTGGTGACCTTCTAGTCTCAAGCAGAGGAGGCAGCATGCCACATGTACAGATTGTTTTACCTTTGGAATCCTGGACACTCTCAAAAACAAGCTCTTACTAGGATAAACTGAACTATACTTGCAAAAGTCAGAAAAAGAACATTTTAGCACTTGGCGCAATGGCAAACTTAACAATTCAAAATTATTGTGCTAAAAGTATACGAAAGAATATTTCTTTCAAAAAAATCCTTTGTTTAATTAAATGCTATTCTTATGTTACTTACTTCAGTAACACATGCTGATGCACGTGCAGAAAATGACAGGTGAATCCTGACATCTCCAACCTTAGCCTGGGAGCTAATGCCCTAAAATACTGAATTTACTTTCATGTATATTCAAAGGATTCAAAGGGCAGACAAGGGACTCAATACACATCTAAAATTGCTGCTTATCACTCAAGTGCAAGGCACATAATCCTTACACAAGGGAAACTCCTCAAGACACTACCTACGTTAACCACAAGCAGAAGTCTTTACCTTAGAGCACTCAAATGCACTCAGCTGCCTAAAGGCCCTGACTCAATTAAAACTATCTAAATCCTTACTATTCCTACTCTCTGCCTTTTCTACCAGAAGATGCCATCCGCTGAAGCAGCAGTTGTTGAAAATGATGGCACATTAGCTTACACCCCGAGAAATGTAAACTAATAACGTCTCTTCACACCCCAACAAATTAGGAGCTGGAGCACCCACTCAGTTTTGCTGCCTTTGATGAGATGAACTATAATCTCTCAACAAGGACAACCACAAACAGATTCCAGCTGAGAATCTCAAACACTTTTTTATACTAGCATCCTGTTTCAAATAGACTACTAAGGCTAGAAGATGCTAACCAACCTAAACAGCACTGGCAGCATAAGGCCCTGAAAAATAGAGGGTAAAGTTAAGAGAACGCACTTTAAGGTTTAAATTTTTAAAGGAAATTTTCCCAAACATCCTAAGTCACTACAAATGTGACTAGAATGAGATCCATAAATCTCTATGATGTAAGCCTACATAGAGGCCTCCAGTCTTGCATCCTGTGTCCTGGATTCCAAACATTTTAGGCTTTCTGCAGTGCTTGAACACTAGATACAGTTCATTCCTTTATTTTGGGCCCTAAATCATAACCCATTGCACTATAGATGCCTTCTAAAAATGTCTCAATGTAGGAACTGTAGAAATTCTGCTCCCTTATCATTAAACTTACAGCACCAAAAAATCCCAGCTGATAATCTCTAACAGGTAAGAATTTGCTGAACAGTACCTTCTTCAAGCTAGAAACAAGTACTTGCAAAAACTCACTTATCTTACATGAGTTTGATTCTGTAATTTCTTGGACAGATATGTAAAGAGGGTATCAGAAATAACACCTTGATAATTATCCTGAAAGTTGTAAATCATCACCTGAGCTCCTGATGTACCATATGAAGAACACACAAGTGGTAGGAAAAGCATGATGCTCAGAAAGTATTAGAACAGCTTACCATGCCGGGAGGGATTCCTGTTTGTGACCTCTAATTTGTCATGGAAGCCAGGACTCCTGGCAAGCCCTTCCACATCTACATCAAGGCTGGTGAAGCCATTTACTTGATTTCTGTCCCTGGTGACAGTGTTAACGCGTGTCGGGATAGGTTCAAATGTAGGGTCTAGTTCCAAGATCAGCCTGTTCAGTTGTTCAATGGACTGATCAATATCCAAAGTTGGAGAAGCTGGCAAGTCCCCAGCACTCCGTCCTAGATCCAGGCCATTTGTGTCCCTCTGAGGCACTGGCTTTGACTTAAGACTCTCAACACTGGTATGTTCTGCAGCTTCAGCAGCACCTGGCATGCCTCCTAGTCCCCTCTGCACAGCATCTCTGCTGCTGGAGCCACGTGTTGGGGTGTCCGGGATTTGGGACTGGCTCTGGACACTGTCCAAATTCTCCACAGTGTTATGAATGCCAATCCTAATTTCATTCTCTGGGGCAAAACCATATTGGTGAGCAGTGACCATCTGCTGCTGGCGTACCCAGGTCTGAGTAGAGTAGTTACTTGGGCCATAGGCTTGAGGCTGGGGTGAGACAGAAGGATTCCGTTGCAGTTGCTGAGCTGACTTTGGCTCCGTGCTTCCAAATGATCTCTCATAGAGGTGATCCACCCCAACTCCCAGGTCTGGGGAAAAAGCATTGTGATGCTCTTCCCCAGTGTTACTTCCAAAGCCATCTGAAAGGAGTGAGTTCTGACTGCTCTTGTGGCAACTGAAGTTCCCTAGGTGGGTGGAGTGCTGCCCTTCTGAGGAAGACAAAGTCCCAATGCTGTCCACGCTGCGAAGGTCATGATTGGGCACTTCGTCATCCAAAATATCAGTCTCCCTGTCCTTCTGTTTGGCGTCTCCATTCACGTGAACTTGAGCTGGCACAATGTGGCGAGTCCCACTGTACTTGCTTTGAGCATCAGTCATATCCTTGGTGGCGCTGACAGAATCCTCCAGACCAAAGCCACTAAGTAGCTCGTCCAGTTCTGCTTTCTCCTGTGGGCTCAGACCTCGTTTGACTCCTGGCACAAGGCGCTCCTCGGTCTTGTCTGTCCTGATGGAAGCTGTTGAGTGTCCCGAATCGCTGCTGACAGACAGGGTGTGATCGCTGTGATCAGGACTGCCAGTCACGGGAACGCCCTGAGCCACACCGGGGATGCTGCCGTCTGAAGAGCTCTTCTTCCTCACTTTTGCGTACAGACTGCCATCAATGGGACCTTGGGTGTGCAACACTGGGGAGGGAAAAGCAACAGGGAGAGAAAAGGACAAGGCGTTACACAAGGGCTTTGACTGGTGGTGTACCACTCAACAGAAGGACTGCTAAAATTAATGGCATTGTTTCTGCAAAACTAAATTGGCTGTAAAATACAGCATCAACCAGTTGCATTATTTTCTTTCATTTTACATTTCAACTTACAACAGCTTCCTTGATGGAAATGTAACAT
The DNA here is from genome assembly GCF_001431845.1 of Calidris pugnax. Taxonomy (NCBI): domain Eukaryota; kingdom Metazoa; phylum Chordata; class Aves; order Charadriiformes; family Scolopacidae; genus Calidris; species Calidris pugnax. The sequence goes on from NW_015094509.1 coordinate 1,119,725, forward strand.
GCCATTCATAGCTCAAGATGAAATACAGTTCTCTTCTTTTTTATGCCGTTTTGAATGCGTGTTTATGGCTCCACAACCTCTTAATACTAATTTGAAGAATAACACTATCACAGTGCTAGAAATCTGAAAGGCAGCTCCCACGCATTCCTTTTGGAGCAAGAATGGAAGGAACCTACCAGCAATACTTGTAATATGTAATGCAATTACCAGTTCATCCATTTCTACTAGATGGTCTAATTACACCACAAAGAATCATTTACTCCTTTTCTTGGTGGTGCCAGGTAAAAACAGGCTTTCAATCAGACCTGCAGTCCTTGGAATATACGTAAGGCGTTTTCACAAAGGCATGCATTTCACATTTCAATTTTAATAAGCAAGACCATAACTCAAAAATGTTACTCCTTCCTCATCAATAATGGGAATAATCTAACTTTATTTCTGACCTCTGAGGTACTCACTCACCTAAAGTTTATGAATAACCATTCATAATAAATACGGGCTAGAACTTTCCTTTCTGTTTAGAACACTGTTAGAAAATGCAATTTTGCAGGAAAACACATCTACTAATTTTACTGAGGCTGGGTGTTGAGAACAGCCAAATTCCTGCTTCCAGTTACATGAGCAGAACTCAGCACGCTTCACTGACATCAGCTACGCGCAGAACTGGGTCAGCCAAATTTTACCTGCTTACAGGACTAATGAACTCCAGGAGAGGGCTTGGCTGCAGTGATTACATTGCTTTTGATCCCAGAACTGCTACTGGCATCCGTGAACCCTGCTGCTGCTTGCCATCTCGAGGCACACATCCTGCATTTTTTAATCTGATATACCGATTTTCTTTCATGCTGCAGCCACCAGCCCATCTTAATTAGTTCTTTTCAATAATCATCAACAACCAAAAAAGATCAATGCAAAGCACACAGTAAAAAGTGAAGAGAATCACAAGTTAGAGACTAAAATCTCAGCCTTAGAATTCTCCTATGTACATACCTCTACATGTATTATCACATGCATAGTATTTGAGATATTATACTTTACGGTTAACAGGAATGATGTAAAGTATATATTCAAGAATAACAAATACGAAATACACACAAAATGGGTAATTAAAATTGTTGAAAAAATAATCTCTTTTTCTTCCCAGAAAAAAACCCCAAAACTTCAGTAGACATTTATGTAAGTATATAAGGAAGTAAAAAAATCTATTTGAGTTAAAAACTCTACTGTGAGAATAATCTCTTCCATGTTATTTCAGAACTACCAACACTGGCAATAGATAAAATCACAGAGCACTGAATACAGGGATTTCCCTCTGGAACATTTTAAAAACTCAAGACTTCATTTGAACCCAGCTTATTCTATCCAAACCACTTCTTCCTACCTCCGCCTGTCAGGGCTTTTTAAAGCTCTCCTTGACGTTACAGACCAAGGAGAAGAAACAAAGCCACGGGAGGCACATTCTTATGATCTTTCATTGGGCTGGTTTGTCCAACTCCCACACATATCACGTTAGACCAACCTGAGGTAGATTATGGCTACTGGGCTCTTAACCAGTGTTGCAAATGAACACAATTAATTCTGTTTCTTATTAAAACCTTAGGAGTAAGTATTTCTACTGTTGCCAAGCCAAGAAAGTAAAGTGAGTGGTTCTACCTTCAATGGATTTAATGTTCATTTACCAAAACATTTATAGCAAGCAGAAAGTTCTGAGTAACTTTTCCAACCGATAGTTTGAGAATTATTTGATAATAAGAAAATTAGACCATTAAAATACAGGAACAGGCAGATTTTTGTCAAAGGTAACCAACAGCTTAGTCTACATCTGTGGCAGTTCCAGAATCAAAGAGCCATGAAGAACCCAATGCATTTCAACATCAACTCCACCACGTATTTTCAAAATAAAATTTAAATGACATCGTGATCATGAAGCTTCTGAACTACAAAACTTTTCTAGGCAACACCATTTTAGAAAAAGCATTATTCAGATATTGTACCAACGATGGCAATGAATTCATCAGTTTATAATGGCAAGAAAAGTGGTCTGGTTGGAAAAAGCCTTCACTACGGGACACACTGCCAAGTTTCCATCAGATAAAATACTTACACACTGGAGGTTATATGATAGATTTAATAGATTTTACCTAAAAATTGAAGAACAACTTTTCTTTTTTAAGGACTAGGTACTATTATTTGCCTGATGTTGATTTTAAAGATATCACATGCCAAAGACCAAAATATTCCTTTTCAGAGCAAGTCATCAGGCTAGGGAAAAAAGGAAGCAATTCCATTTGCTGTAGAATTTCTCTACAGGTATACTGTTAGAAGTTTGCTGAAGTTTATAATGTGTGAAGCCCATGGTGAAAAAAGCTGCTATGCATGAGGTTAAATATCTGTTTACAGATATTTAAAAACAGTATTAACGAAAAAAAAATACCATATCTAAGCAAAATACACCCACCTGACAGTTTCTCAACCTCTTTCATGCTGTGATTTCTCAATAAGCTCTCACTACTCCTAGTACAATGAAGCACACTTGTTGCTTCATGTGGAATTATTTAATACACTTACCACAATAAATTACAAAAAATTTAAAAAAAGAAAAACCAACACTGAGTAACTATTATGTGATTTATTTTTTATGGGACTTCTCACAGGGTTTGGCTCAGGATGGCCCAACACAAAATTTGGTTTAGAACAGAGGCAGCAAACATAAAGAGATTGAAAGGCTGATGGCCAGGAGAGGAAACCTTGCACGAATGAGTCTGTATATGTTTCACAAGTCTGTATATGAAAACATCTCATTTTTATGGGGAAACTCAGCAAATCTGATCTGAAACTTCAGCAGTAGTAACCACATTTTTGCTACGGTATTGTCCCTCTTAAAAATAAAATCCCCAAAATTTGAGACTCTCTTAAGATGACTACAACCACTTTGTATACTAACTGAAAGCTGTGGGCTGTCTGGGCTTCCCAATTACTACATGTGCTAATCAACCACACAGCCCTCTCAAAACTGAACGCCATGGCAGAAGGAATGATGTCTGCACACCAGCATCTCTGTGAACTATTTTGGCTCCATAAAACTGGAAACTAGGTTTTCTGACATTCCTATGTCAAGATTGGCAGTATGTGGAATACCAGTGGCCTAAAAAGCCCGTATAGCTGTGGCCACCAGTACTGTCTTACTCAGCGTCAGCCTAAGTGTTATAACTGAGACAAGTCAAGGTATAGTTATTAAGAAGAACTTCACAATGAAAGAATCTAACAGTTTGAGATATTTTATATACCCTGCATTATTATCTGAGAAATGCAGATTATCTAAATTAGCAGGAAATGCATATACATGAGAGGAGAACCGAGAACTCAACTAAACCAGCAATTTACCAGGATTCCCAGTCCTGTATTAAGTGCTGGAGCGTGTCCAGAGGAGAGCCACCAAGCTGGAGAACAATCCTACGAGGAGAGGCTGAGGGAACTGGGCATGGTGAGTTTGGAGAAGAGGAGGCTGAGGGGAGACCTCATTGCCCTCTACAGCTCCCTGAAAGGAGGGTGGAGAGAGGTGGGGGTTGGCCTCTTCTCCCAAGGGAATCATGCCAGGAGCAGAGGAAATGGTCTGAAGTTGGGGCAGGGGAGGTTTAGATGAGATATTGGGAAGAATGACTTTCCTGAGAGGGTGGTCAGGCACTGGAAGGGCCTGCCCAGGGAGGTGGTGGAGTCACCATCCCTGGAGGGATTTAAGAACCGTGTAGACATGGCTCTTCAGGGCCTGCTCTAGTGCCCAGGATTGCTGGGGTGTTTGTGTGTGTGTGGCTGGACTCAGTGATCTCAAAGGTCCTTTCCAACCATGACGATTCTGTGATTGAAAGCAAGCACTCAGCTATATAAAAAAGGCATTTAAGATACACAAGAAAATGTAATCAGTAAAGCATGGGATCTAGATGTCCTACTTAAGTACCCATTTTGGAAAGCCTGGCCCACTGCCAAACTTCAACAATCCCTCAGGCAACCCCCCCAAGCAGCGCTCCCCAAAGAAAGGTCACACCAGCCCCAAGGAGGATGGCAAATCCAACAGCCACTACTTTTGATACTTAGGCCAGAACTCGAGGAGTCATATGTTATCCATCTGTAAGTGCAGTGAGAAACAGACACTTTTGAGACTTGCTGTCTTAAAAATGAATACAATATTGTCAGACTTCATGAGGAAACACCTGCAATAAGGGGGCACTGAACAATTTATTTGCAACTAGACCATTTCGCCCTAGTAGGTAGCCACCTTTTTAGAAGCTTCAAACAGTAACCAAAAAATTATAATTCTGCATTATAAACAGATGAGAAAGAATAAGACTCACAGCTAAACAAAAATCCAGCTGCTTCTGAGGAGTCTGGATATCTAAACTTGCTCCTGATCATGAAAACACAATGGTTACCACACATAACAAATGTAAATTATTTTCTAATTTGCACCGGCATAGGGAAGCATTCTTAGGTTAACTTTTGGTGGGTTGGTTGGCTTTTTTTGTAAATATGTCAAGTGCTTACATGTAATATTCACTAATGATTAAAATAAAGAACTGGTGTGTGATGCTGAACAGCATTACGAATTTAATTTTACCTCAGACTTGTGTAAGATTTGTCACTGCAAGTCCACTGGAAAGAAGACAACTTAGTTGAGCTTAAAAAAAAAATAAAAAATCAATTCTACCTAGAATTTTTTCCCTCTTAGCTTGGTTTAAAAGGAATATAAAATGCTGTATGAGGCAAAAATCATAATTTTATTTTAAAATACAGAATTTCTGTAAGGAAGGAATTAAATATATGGTATCGTATACTGTTGACAGAATCTGCATTTATAGAGAACATGTATACATCAGTGGTTTTACCCAAATTTAAACTAAGATATGTTTCTGAACCAGAATAACCCAGAGATACCTAGATATGACTTTTAAATGGAAACAACCACCACAAATCTATCTCCAAAGGTTCAATGATATCGTAGTATCATAGTAGAGAACATGCACGTAGTGAAAAGAAATACAAGATCTAGATTTTGTTATATGTACATACATGTAAAATACATATATGTACAGTATTTTATGTATATAAACTCTTTATATAAACTACATACAAAAACTACATATATATGGTTTATTTGTTCATAAAACCGGAAGAAATGCACTATTCAAATACTAAATACCTTCAAAACCCAAGGTTTTGAAGTTTTTCTCACATTACATAACACCTTCATTTCATATTCTACCTTTTTCTAAATCGCAATTTTGGAATACCTCTGCACTAAGACTTCTGGATTTCACTTTACTCCCATCTTCATCCACCTATCCCTCCCCCTCCCAAGTAATAACAAACTTAATTGCAAAACTGAAGCAATTTGTGAAGGTAGAGAATATTTTTTGACCAAAGCAAGTGAGAAAACATAACAGCAATGCACGTTTTTATCCTGTGCACCTTGCTAGCACTGCAGAGGTCTCCCGCCTTCCATCCCTCATCTCAATGCACCGCTCAACACCCGCTCCCATTTTTTCCAAGGAACACTGTAAAACGCGGGAGTAACACCGCTGTCAAAAAACAAGGGAAGTTTACAGCGGAGGAGACCTAAGCAACGCTGGGATTTAGTTCAGCAAAGTGAAGGGGCCCACTTTCTTTCAGCCTGACCTCTCTTCTCAGGAGCGGTTCCAACTCCCCGAACTGCCCAGGCTGAAGCCTGACAAAATCCCCACATTGAATCGGAATGACACACACGTACCAGCACGGGAACTCTCTTATAAATGAAAGACTCAGAGCAAAGGGTACGTGTGTATTTTCACTCTCATACCTAATGCACAAAGAACAACTTACAGAAAAATTAGGAGCTGAAATACCAACACATACCAAAGGCGGTGGCTTCCTTCCAAGCCAGCGTTCCCTGGCACTTCCCTCCTTGAAATCCAAACACCCAAAGGCAGGCTTGTGAGTTAAAAAGAGTTTTCAGTCTTTCAGGCTGTTGACTTGCCCCCCGCCCCCCAGCTACCCTCTTTCCATTCACCACTTGTGAAAACCCGTAGAAATGCAAGCCAGCTAGGTAAACACATACACCACAAATCCAGCCAGAGCCGTTCTGACCCAGTCCACCTGAACAAAAAGAAGAAAGTTGCAGAGACACAAACCTTTGCACACTGTGCCCTTGTTCATGTTGCAGCAGGAAACATTACAGGAGACCTGGATTATTTTTTTCAACCTCATAAATAAATATTTCTACCTTCAGGCAAACCTGGACAAGTCCAGAGCTGCATTCCTTCAAAGTTAAATCTTTTTTGTGTGTGCTTGTCTTTTTCTTTCTCCCTCCCCAACACACACAGGCCTTCATGCCCTGCAAACTCTTCCCATATAATTCCTATAAAATCTATACAGAAATACACGTGGTTTGTATTTCCAGCTCTCGAACCACAACAAAGCTTCTTACCTCTTTGCTAGGCACAACCAGGAGCTTTCTGCAATAGTCAATCTTTGGCTCATTTAAATCAATTAATATTCTCTAAGCAAAACCCTGCGCAGAGGAAAGCCAGGGTCAGGGCAAAACCCCCATCTTAAAAAGGCAAGAAGCGTCTCTGCTCCTGCTGTTGGAGCTACAGCTGCTATTCCTGCTCCTGGAGGTAAATGGTCTTGCTAAGGAAGCATGAGTCTTGGATCAGCCAGAAAAAGCAAATGAAAATGTAAACAGGAGGGAGGAGCCTGAGGGGACAATCAGGTTCAATGAAATCTGAACTCCTGGAGCTGAGGAGGAGTGGAAATGTGTTGGCTGAAAAGGTAATTCAGGCTACAGGCTGTTTCCTTACACTGGTTCTGTTCTCAGTCTGTTTCAATGCCCAAATGAAACCCAGTGACTTTCAGCTATCATTTAGCCACACGCTTACCATTGCTTTTGATGTCTTTTTCCTAAAATAAACAGCTTTTAGAAAATGTCGTTCTTCCACACTGAACAGTCAGGTCAGACACTCTCATCCAGGTCTTCAAGAATTTGCATATTACTGAGTTCCCAGGCAAGAAAAGCTTTCTGGAAGCCCTGCAGCAGTAACACTTACTTTCAGCAGCCGCTGCTCTCAAGCTCCCAAACCCCAACTTCTGTGTCTCTGGAGTGAATCGGCTCAGGCGAGGGGCAGTGAGCCCCTCAGTTCCTCCTTTCATACCAGCTGTACCTCCCCACATGGCAACCTCCAAACTTTTGCTTTAAGCCTTACTACAAACGTACCTATGCATCACCACCATCCTCAGACAACATCAATTCTCTGTTTCAGAGACCGTCAACATTTTAACGAATTCTCAGTTGAACAAAGGATAAACATGGCTCTTGCACCCACAAAATACATCTCTACCTGTTCATTGCTTATGAAAGAAGTTAAGTTCAAACCCAATTCAGAAAGCACACATTTTCTGTTCAAATGATGCTGTTCTTGCAGATCAGTAAATGGCTGCACGTGAAACCAGCCAGGACCGATAAAAGCCATAACCCACACAACACAAGCTATGCCAGCAGCACTTCCACCCAACCAGAGCTGGCTCTCTCCTCTGGGACAATGTAGAATTGCTTGTAAACTGGAAATTTCCACCATCTGCCTCGAAGATACAAAAAGAAACAAAAAGGTGTATTAAAAATTCTGGATGCAAATTGATGAATCTCATTTAAGGTGCCACTCATTTTGGTCCCACTGCCTTTTGATTCTCAGTGTAGAAAAAAAAATTTAGTTTTGGTCTCACTGCCTTTTGATTCTCAGTGTAGAAAAAACCCCAGCTGTATCTCTTGCTTCAGTTGCAGGGCTCTTCTGCTCCTCCATAATCCTGCAGTGCACATGCATGCTGGTGACCTTGGACCATTAGCACTCAGCATGCTTGAACACAGGTTCAGTCTCAACACCAACACCTGCACTACCTAGATTCCCAGAAGATATCTGGATAAAGTAATAGCAGCTCTGCATAAATTAACTTACCCTATGGATAGTCTCCCTGCAAGAGATGGTCTCAGATCACCATGCTGCTGAAATGCTACTGTTCCAGGCAGCCTTGGTGGTGCTCCACACAATCATCCCAAGAATGCTTTTGGGAACTCCAGCGAGCCCCATATAACTACGGGTCAAACCTGTCCATGGATGTGTTTAGAAAGCTGTTCTCAAACCGTATCACTCAACCAGTTTTGCTGATGTTTCCTCTGTTAGGAGTTCCATGCTTTCTGGTACACACCACCCTTGGCAGTCTTGGGTCACGTGCACGTTCCCACAGCTGAGGACAACTGGATTACTGAGTGTGCCAGTCTGCTCCCGTTTAGGTACAAAATATTGAAATTATCTAAACTAGGCTACAATATATGACTCTTCAAAGCTTTTATGCTGACTGTTGTGAGTACAGGTAATACCCGGTCTGGCTCAGAGCAAAGCAAATGGACTGATCACAATGACTGATGAAAAGTTTTGGGAAAAAGATGTGGATCAGCATTGTGAATCCTAATAATCTTAGACCTCTGTATTGCCCAATCATGGTGCTTACTACAATTTGGAGACCTCAAACTGCATTTAGTGCAACTCTCACACTGTGATGTAAAAAGTAGGTCCTGATTTGGTAAACTGGTCCAAAGCTGCAAGATAATTCCCAGTTCATGAACATTCACCTGTGAATCCTTTAATACATTTTTACAGAGTTTTTGGAGAATTACAATTTGAAGATAAGAGAAGGAAAGGAAAAGGAAAAGGAAAAGGAAAAGGAAAAGGAAAAGGAAAAGGAAAAGGAAAAGGAAAAGGAAAAGGAAAAGGAAAAGGAAGGAAAAAGTTATGAAGTCATCTTCTGCCACTGCTTTTCCTTCCCCTGATTATCCAAAACAGCCAACTAAATGCTGATGTTAATACACACGTCCCACTTTAAAGAACTAGTTTTCCAATATGAAATAGCAGTAGCTAAGTCATCAGAAAGCTGTTTGGTTTGCTATGCTTCTCAAGTCCCTGACTCTTAACAGAAAAATAAAAGAAGCTGAAGTAAAATGCTTCCAGCTTTGGAGTCCTCAGCACAGGAAGGACATGGACCTGTTGGAAGAGGGCCAGAGGAGGGCCACAAAGATGATCAGAGGGATGGAGCACCTCTGCTGTGAGGACAGGCTGAGAGAGCTGGGGTTGTTCAGCCTGGAGAAGACTCGACTCTGGGGAGACCTCATAGCAGCCTTCCAGTATCTGAAGGGAGCTACAGGAGAGATGGGGAGGGACTCTGTCAGGGAGTGTAGCAACAGGACAAGGGGTAATGGTTTTAAGCTGAAAGAGGGCAGAATTAGGCTAGATATTCGGAAGAAATTCTTTTCTGTGAGGGTGAGACATTGGAAGAGGTTGCCCAGAGAAACTGTGGATGCCTCATCCCAGAGGTGTTCAAGACCGGGCTGGATGGGGCTTTAAGCAACGTGATCTAGTGGGAGGTGTCCCTGCCCATGGAAGGAGGGTTGGAACTCGATGATCTTCAAGGCCCCTTCCAACCCAAACCATTCTACGATTCTATGAAAGCAAGGCTTGTATCACAAAAGCAAAAAGTGAACAAACACTCTGACAGGAAACGAACTGAGCGGGTTGCTGCTAGCAAAATGCTAACAAGCACGACCCTCAGTCTCACCTGGTCCTTAACCTTGATTCCTTTGAGAAGAAAAGACCCTTTGAGCATCCAAGACCCTACAGAATCTTAATGCTGTGCAAATATTAATGTGTATTTCCCAGTAGTTCAAAAGATCACTTTTGTACTTGAATGATTTTACAAGTACTCTGGAGTAAGAAACAATGCTTCACAAAGCACAGCTTCTAGACCAGAAGCTTCTAGTCTGAGCACCATGCAACACAGGCAGAGCCAGCCAGCACAGACTCACCATTAGAACACTATTCTCCCATTTTTGCCCACCTGGGATCAAAAGAAAATAATATTTGTGTCATGATCCAAAATACAAACAATAGACTGATATATTTATTACTGCAACCCCATATACAGAAGCTAGCATCAATTGTGTTGTTTTGATTCTACTTGTGCAAACTTTCCTCAGTCATTTACGCACAGATTTAACTTGAAGTAGCTTGTGCTTGCATAACTAGCAAAAGAAAAACAAAATGTCATGGTACAGAAAGCCACAAGTACAAAACACTAAGTAAAGTTTACAGGCATTACAAAGTCACTGATCTACGTAAAACTATTTTGCTTTCATTTATTCCAAAAACAAAGCCTACCTTTAGGAACACTCCATTAATTTACAAGTGTGTACTCCAAATGCTGAGGTTCAGAAGTCACAATTATTCTTACGGCTGGAACAGCACACTCACCTCAGTTATGGCTTTTCTTTTACTAGCCTGTTAGGATTCCAGCAAAAATTAGTTATAGTCATTAAACGTGAAGCAGCAGAAAAACACTGATAACAGAATCACAGAATGGTTTTGGTTGGAAGGGACCTTAGAGATCATCTAGTTCCAATCCCCCTGCCATGATGCCCCACTCCCACTAGCCCACATGGCTCCAAGGCCCATCCAGCCTGGCCTTGCACACCTCCAGGGATAAGGACTCCACAACTTCCCTGGACAACTTACGTTTCATTAACCAGCAGGCCAGACTCACAACAAAACCGACAGTTCAAGGATAATCCCAAAAGTAACGCATGACCCAATTTGCTGGAAAAGCCCTCCTTCAAAACCCAACACTTACTATAGAATCAAACTTTCCTGACCAAAGCGGCTCCGTGACATAACAAAACATTTTGCACAAGCTGTAAGCAGAAACTCATCAGGCCTTTTTAAACAACAAAACATGCTTGCTGATGGGGAGAAAAGGGTGAACACACCACACAAATTCATTTGTCTTCTTCTGAAGGGAGTGGTGTAGCGGCTAGTTGAAACCCTGAAGCAGGATCGGGAAGACAGTCATTGAAAATGAATATAGCCAAAAAAGGCAATGTGTGTGATGTCACCAGCAAAACGAGCAGTAATTATACCCAAACCCAGGAACAGTCCCCTCAGAACGATCTGATTACTTCAGAGATTTACCAGAAAAATGACTCCTATTGCTTCATGGTGGCCTAAAATACCCAAGAAACTCCAACAACTTTCATGCTGAAGTCTATCTTTTGTTTTGTAAGTCTTCCCAGAGATTGCCATCTGGGGATTATCATGAATTCGGTATAATGAATCATGAGTTCATTCACGTACATGCATTCATTTAAGAGACAGCATGACCTCTTACATCATGTGCAAATGGCATCATGGCTAGTGATGCCTTCTATTCCAACTTCATTGGTTACTGGACTGAACACTCACATAGAAGGCATGATGCACAAGGTGGTCCACTGCATGCCTGCCTGGGTGCTGCTACAGAGATGGGACTTAATTGTTTCTCTTTCTCATCTCAGGAAAGTCACAGAATAATCAAGTACCAAATCCTAATTTGTACTAAAGTGTTTTGGTTTGTTTCTTCTAATTACACTTTCAGTCTCTGATGCTGCCATGCTAATTTTACTCCCCAACAGCTAAGGTGTTACAGGGAAAAAAAAAAAAGATATCCAATAGCCACACCATCATGAAGGTTATTTTTCCTTGTCTAATGAAGGTAACCAGGTGACATACTCTATTGCCTTCACAAGAGAGAAGAAGAGCTGTTCAGGAAGCAGGTGCAGGTATTCTCTCTCGGTGAGAATACTTGAGTATGATGTTAGCTGTTTATAATACTAACAGTGTCCTATAAGTGTTTTTCAGGATAATACTGCTATGATGAAACCTAAACCAGACTCATCAAGTGGCATTCAGCAAAACTACCCATGAGCAAGAACCACAATGAATTTCACCATCTTTCTTACCCTGAGAATCTGCTCTGCTATGAAACGGACTTAACAAAATTTTGTATATTAAGATAAATCATGCCAAGGAACATGCAGAGAGGCCATTGCTTATACTTATTGCTATAACGACCAAGGTCAGCCAATTTCATTAATTGCCCCATTAAGAGGGTCAGAAGCAGCAAAGCGTAGAGGGGTCCCACCCATGGGGAGGAGGGGACAGGAGAGGTGACCCCAAACCTGACCAACAGGGTGTTCCAGCCCATCTGCCCCGTGCTCAGGGTAAAAGCTGAGGGATCAAAGGGTCAGCTCTCTCTTGCTCCAATGGCCGACGTCCAAAGAGGACTCTGTCTGTCCATCTGCCTTTGATCCCCATCCGTGTGTCCCTGACTCCAGAGCTGGAACCCAGTTCCCATCCGTCGCTGAGTCCAGGCTGGGACGTGCCCAGTGCCTGCTGGGGATGGACTGGCATCCTGGGAGCTTGATATATATTGCATCTATTTTCATTATTTCATTATTTTCTTCTTTTTGATTTTAATATTAATTCTTCAGTAAAGTAGTTTAGTTCATTCTAAACTTCTAAATCTCTTTATCTCTTCCTCTCCTCTCTTTTTTTTTTTGGGGGGGGGAGGGCCATCTGTCAGTCTGACTGGCCAATCTGCCCAAAACCACAACAGATTCAGTCGAAAGACTTCCAATATTTACCTTAGGTATAACTGTCCCTCTCTGGCACTTAGCATTTTGGGGGGGTTTCTAGTTTCATTTGAGATTAAATTTAAACTCAGCAGAACTGAAAAATAGTACCTAACAAAATCAATGTCCCAGTGCACTAAGTAAAATGCACGTAATTCCTCAATTCAGACACTGCCTTATCAACACATTCATATCTTTGGGTAAAAGGAAAAAAATATTTTTCAATAGTACTTGACAGGCCAAGTTCTGAAGTTCAGCTTAGCACTTCAGTAAACACTCAAGACTTTCAAAAGGTGTTCAGTACATCTTAAGAAATACTCTCTAAAAATACTCTTTAAAAATGAGCCAAAAAAGTCAGTTTGAATCAGTAAATGCATTGAAAGTCTGGCCCCTGAGCACACTTAACTGTCACCTCCTAACTGACCTATCCAAAATACTCTAGTACTGGGTTTTTTGGTTAACAACTCCCCCTCCCCAAACATGAAAATAAGAGATCACAGCCCAGAGCAATCTTAGCTAATCAAGCACAATCTTGAAAACACCTGTGTGAACCTACATTTAGACCCTACTATATTGAGCTAAAAAAATAAATATTTCAGCCACAGGACTGGTACAATCATTGATTGCTGTATTAAAGGAGGAGGAGAGAGAATTGCCTATTGCTGCACAAGTACAAATCTTGTAAACCTCTGTTTGCATTCAATATTACTGACATAGAAAATAAACCATTCAGTATTAATTTATCTCCAACTCATTGGGAGCCTCATGACTAAGACAACTAACAAAATTTAAATTATAGATATTTAAAAAATGAACCTACAAAACTTCCAGAAATAGAAGCCATAAGTTTCCTCAGAGAAAACTATTAAAGGCAGACACTCCAAAGCATTTCAGACACTGTTTCAAGCAGGCAGCATTTTATAGGGTATTTTTTTCTATTTTCTATAGATGATCCTATTTTCACTGTCAAATAGAAAGAGGGGAAATTGTTGCAGGACACCTTTTCATTTCTACCTTCTAACAAATTCTTCTTTGTCTCAAAGAAAACTGTATCCAGCTGGTGACTAAAAGCTGGAATTACCGTTTATTCACTATCAATTTATCCTTCGTTTTCACTCACCAGAAATGGCAACAAATCTGCTGTTTTCTTTGGTAAGCATCTGCATTCCTGTTAAGGTACCTAAGCCAAGCAGTTTTGCCTCAGCCCTTGAGTTTTGCAATACTGAAGGGGCCCTCTGGGAAAACAAGTGTTTAACTACACGAGAGGGTACCTCCCTATTGAATAGCTATTTACTTTGGTTGAAGAGGAGAAAAAATTTCAATAGAAGTCAAACATCCCATCTAATCATATGACACAGGGTGCATACCAGAATGTTGGTTATTGCCTGCCTGGAGACACTTCTCAGACACTTTCCTTTATGAAAAGAAAAAGAGCAGGAACAAACCAGCTTATAAATGTTTAGCAATTTTTGACTAATTGGTGTTGATTACAGTTACAAAATGCTAGAAAATCTGTAAAGCAACACTCTTGACATATAGGAATTTGGATTCACTCAGCCCTACCCTATTTGGCTTAAATTAAAAACACCCTTTTGTTTCCAAGGTTGTTTCTTTTCTGATTATTAAACACTGTTAAGTAAGCAAACCCACTTTGCCAGGAAACAAGCAGCCAGGTTCTGCTGAGAAGGAGACTGAATTTCCTGCCTTGTAAAGCCTGGTGAAAGTCCTCTTTTCATTGTACACCATTTCTAACACCTGCACATGTTTTTTTCTTTCCACAGATTGTAGAGCTGGCAGACAAGAGTGTGCAGAGGGAATTTACTGGTTGTTAAAGTAAGTGAAATGTCTTTAAATGGAACACTGAACAAGAAACAGGTGCATTTCTCTTACCGATCCACTTAATTCAGTCAAACTGCATCACATACTGTTTTGGCCAACTATAACTTTTGATGCTTACCAGTTTTCTTTATGGAAAAAAAAACAAACCAAAAAAATCCCGTAACTTGACTAACTGAAAGCTGGCCATGCAAATGGCAGTACAGCGTACCAGTCACACACACCCAGGAGCCATCGTCTTAAGACAGAGTTGTTTCTTCATGGTAGAGTCATTCTCTCTCTAGAACAATCTTAGCACTCTTTCAGGATACTTAGAATAGACCTGAGATACAGCAGTGCAAAAGGAAAAACAGCAGTCATCTTTTCTTCCAATCATTTATCTTCTCCATCAAAATCAGTTTCTGCTCTTTGGTAATACATTTAATTTTTAATTTAATATTTCCGATTTTATTTTCGGAAAACCTCAGAGCTCAGCCTTGTACCAGGATCCACCAGTGGGTTCCAGACAAACTGATGGTTCCTATCCAAAATGAGACTTGCGTTTTCAGCAGGAGGGAAGTGTTTCTTTTAACAATAGTATCTCTTGCTCACTATGCCAAGTAATAATCCTGAAAATTATCATTAAGAATTTAAAAAAAAAACCACCAAAAAACCCTAACCTCAACAAAAGACAAAGTCAAACCTTTTCCATTTACCTCTTCTGGTCGGAGGGAGAACTTTTTTCAAAACTAGTTGTCACTTAGTATTTGAGTGAGAGACAGAAACATTAGTAAGTGTAAAGCGTCCGAGGAGTTTTTCAGGGAGGGGGAAGGAGTAAGGGGTTACTTGTTTCTTTCAGCTTTCTGTTCCCATAGAAAATACTTATTTACCACTGCTCCCCCTCTCCCTGCCCCAAATGCCATAATTACAAGCAGTAATTGTTTTTTTACTAGCTTTAATGATAACAATAGCAGCTGAGCCCACGTTCATGTAGTCCATCACTTTAGTCCATCACTTCACTTCAAACTACTCCCAAAATATTATCATGAACAATCCCATTGCCTAAATCAGTCTAAATGTAAGGGAAACACATATGACCTTAGCAATCAAGAGGAAGACAGACGGGGAGGTGCAGCTGAAAGTATGTGAGCTACAATATCCAAATGATAAAATTAAAACATGATTATCAAGAGGAATTAGGACACATTTAAATCTATTGATCTAACAGAAGTTACCACTCCTTTGTGGCCACAGGTGGTATATCTTTGTGGTCAACTTGCTATTTTGCAGCAAATGAGCAATCTTTTATATATCCATAGACATCTTTTCAACCACCCCAAGATCTGCTGGAAAAGCAACAGGGTGAGCTGTAGACAATCCAGGAGGTTCCTGCAGTGCCTCAACGATAACTTCCTAAGACAGGAAACAGCCCTACCCAAGGGGATGTGACACTGGACCTGACAGTCACCAGTGCAAGCGAGCTCATCAGGGATGTCCAGACTGGAGACAGCCTGGGCTGCAGCCATCATGCAGTGGTGGAGTTCACAGTCCTAAGGGATATGTGTCAGACAAGGAGCATAGTCAAGACCCTTAATTTTAGGAAAGCAAACCTCCAGCTCTTCAAGGAATTAGTCAAAAGGTGCCCCAGGGGAATGATCTTCAGCGACAAGGGGGCAGAACAGAGCTGGCAGATCTTTAAGGACACTTTCCATAGAGCACGAGAGCTCTCGATCCCCAGGTGTAAGAAATCGAGCAAGAAAGGGAAGAGACCAGCGTGGCTGAGTCAGGACCTGCTGGTCAAACTAAAAGCCAAGGAGGAACTGCACGGACAGTTCAAGCAGGATCACGTATCCTGGGAAAAGTAAAGGGATGCCACTTGGTTATGTAGGGATGAGGTCAGGAATGCCAAGGTGTGGCTGGAGCTGAACTTGGCAAGGGATGCTAAGAACAAGAAGGGCTTCCACATGCATGTCAACCAGCAAAGCAAGGTTAAAGAAAGAGTACCCCCGCTGATGAGCAAGAATGGCAAACTGGTAACAACAGACCAGAAGAAGACTGAGGTCTCAACAAATTTTTTGCCTCACTCTTCACTGCCGACCGCTCTCCTCACACCTCCTGAGTTGAAGGAACAGGCAAAAATAGGGGCTATGAGAATGAAGAACTGCCCGCTGTAGAACACCAGGTTCAAGACCTTCTAAGGAACCTGAAGGTACATAAGTCCATGGGACCTAATGAAATCCATACATGGGTCCCGAGGAAGCTGGTGGATGAAGTTGCTAAGCTGCTTTCCATTATATATGAAAAGTCTGACAGTCTGGTAAAGTTCCCACTGACTGGAAAAGGGGAAACATAACCTCCATTTTCAAAAAGGGAAAAAAGGAAGACTCGGGGAACTACAGTCCGGTCAGTCTCACCTCTGTGCCCAGCAAGGTCATGGAGCAGATCCTCCTGCAATCTCTGCTAAGGTGCATGGAAAATAAGGATGCGATAAGACAGTCAATATAACTTCACCAAGGGCAAGTCATGCCTGACAAACATGGTGTCCTTCCATAATGTTGCTACAGCCTTGGTAGATAAGAGGAGAGGAACAGACGTCATTTACCCAGGCTTATGCAACGTGTTTAACATTGTCCTGCATGACATCCTGGTCTCTAAGTTGGAGAGTCATGGACCTGATGGATGGACCACTCAGTGGACCAGGAACTGTCTGGACGGCCACACTCAAAGGGTTACAGTTAACAGCTCAACGTCCAAGTGAAAGCCAGTGACGAGTGGTGCTCCTCAGGGAAAATAACAAAAAGGTGTACAACTGTAGTATGGGGATCATCTGCCACGCTCGTATCTCATGTTATTCAATTGAAATTCCAGTGGGAAAACAGGTACATACAGGTAAAACTGTGAAGACCAGTTCCTACGTAAGGCTAGGAGTCCGACCTAACGTGGTGTAGATCTGACACAGCCAATCGATATGAGATTTCCCCAAATCTTAAACACACCGACACTGTTTTGTAGATTTTCAAATGAACCACATCTTGCACCTTAATCTTTTTTGAGGTACAGGAAAGATTCACTCTCTGCCTTCAGGTTTGTAGCTAAAACTAAATCTCTTTATCTCTTCCTCTCCTCTCTTTTTTTTTTTGGGGGGGGGAGGGCCATCTGTCAGTCTGACTGGCCAATCTGCCCAAAACCACAACAGATTCAGTCGAAAGACTTCCAATATTTACCTTAGGTATAACTGTCCCTCTCTGGCACTTAGCATTTTGGGGGGGTTTCTAGTTTCATTTGAGATTAAATTTAAACTCAGCAGAACTGAAAAATAGTACCTAACAAAATCAATGTCCCAGTGCACTAAGTAAAATGCACGTAATTCCTCAATTCAGACACTGCCTTATCAACACATTCATATCTTTGGGTAAAAGGAAAAAAATATTTTTCAATAGTACTTGACAGGCCAAGTTCTGAAGTTCAGCTTAGCACTTCAGTAAACACTCAAGACTTTCAAAAGGTGTTCAGTACATCTTAAGAAATACTCTCTAAAAATACTCTTTAAAAATGAGCCAAAAAAGTCAGTTTGAATCAGTAAATGCATTGAAAGTCTGGCCCCTGAGCACACTTAACTGTCACCTCCTAACTGACCTATCCAAAATACTCTAGTACTGGGTTTTTTGGTTAACAACTCCCCCTCCCCAAACATGAAAATAAGAGATCACAGCCCAGAGCAATCTTAGCTAATCAAGCACAATCTTGAAAACACCTGTGTGAACCTACATTTAGACCCTACTATATTGAGCTAAAAAAATAAATATTTCAGCCACAGGACTGGTACAATCATTGATTGCTGTATTAAAGGAGGAGGAGAGAGAATTGCCTATTGCTGCACAAGTACAAATCTTGTAAACCTCTGTTTGCATTCAATATTACTGACATAGAAAATAAACCATTCAGTATTAATTTATCTCCAACTCATTGGGAGCCTCATGACTAAGACAACTAACAAAATTTAAATTATAGATATTTAAAAAATGAACCTACAAAACTTCCAGAAATAGAAGCCATAAGTTTCCTCAGAGAAAACTATTAAAGGCAGACACTCCAAAGCATTTCAGACACTGTTTCAAGCAGGCAGCATTTTATAGGGTATTTTTTTCTATTTTCTATAGATGATCCTATTTTCACTGTCAAATAGAAAGAGGGGAAATTGTTGCAGGACACCTTTTCATTTCTACCTTCTAACAAATTCTTCTTTGTCTCAAAGAAAACTGTATCCAGCTGGTGACTAAAAGCTGGAATTACCGTTTATTCACTATCAATTTATCCTTCGTTTTCACTCACCAGAAATGGCAACAAATCTGCTGTTTTCTTTGGTAAGCATCTGCATTCCTGTTAAGGTACCTAAGCCAAGCAGTTTTGCCTCAGCCCTTGAGTTTTGCAATACTGAAGGGGCCCTCTGGGAAAACAAGTGTTTAACTACACGAGAGGGTACCTCCCTATTGAATAGCTATTTACTTTGGTTGAAGAGGAGAAAAAATTTCAATAGAAGTCAAACATCCCATCTAATCATATGACACAGGGTGCATACCAGAATGTTGGTTATTGCCTGCCTGGAGACACTTCTCAGACACTTTCCTTTATGAAAAGAAAAAGAGCAGGAACAAACCAGCTTATAAATGTTTAGCAATTTTTGACTAATTGGTGTTGATTACAGTTACAAAATGCTAGAAAATCTGTAAAGCAACACTCTTGACATATAGGAATTTGGATTCACTCAGCCCTACCCTATTTGGCTTAAATTAAAAACACCCTTTTGTTTCCAAGGTTGTTTCTTTTCTGATTATTAAACACTGTTAAGTAAGCAAACCCACTTTGCCAGGAAACAAGCAGCCAGGTTCTGCTGAGAAGGAGACTGAATTTCCTGCCTTGTAAAGCCTGGTGAAAGTCCTCTTTTCATTGTACACCATTTCTAACACCTGCACATGTTTTTTTCTTTCCACAGATTGTAGAGCTGGCAGACAAGAGTGTGCAGAGGGAATTTACTGGTTGTTAAAGTAAGTGAAATGTCTTTAAATGGAACACTGAACAAGAAACAGGTGCATTTCTCTTACCGATCCACTTAATTCAGTCAAACTGCATCACATACTGTTTTGGCCAACTATAACTTTTGATGCTTACCAGTTTTCTTTATGGAAAAAAAAACAAACCAAAAAAATCCCGTAACTTGACTAACTGAAAGCTGGCCATGCAAATGGCAGTACAGCGTACCAGTCACACACACCCAGGAGCCATCGTCTTAAGACAGAGTTGTTTCTTCATGGTAGAGTCATTCTCTCTCTAGAACAATCTTAGCACTCTTTCAGGATACTTAGAATAGACCTGAGATACAGCAGTGCAAAAGGAAAAACAGCAGTCATCTTTTCTTCCAATCATTTATCTTCTCCATCAAAATCAGTTTCTGCTCTT
Organism: Calidris pugnax; assembly: GCF_001431845.1. Lineage (NCBI taxonomy): Eukaryota > Metazoa > Chordata > Aves > Charadriiformes > Scolopacidae > Calidris > Calidris pugnax. The sequence continues at coordinate 1,139,514 of NW_015094509.1, forward strand.
TGGTAATACATTTAATTTTTAATTTAATATTTCCGATTTTATTTTCGGAAAACCTCAGAGCTCAGCCTTGTACCAGGATCCACCAGTGGGTTCCAGACAAACTGATGGTTCCTATCCAAAATGAGACTTGCGTTTTCAGCAGGAGGGAAGTGTTTCTTTTAACAATAGTATCTCTTGCTCACTATGCCAAGTAATAATCCTGAAAATTATCATTAAGAATTTAAAAAAAAAAACACCAAAAAACCCTAACCTCAACAAAAGACAAAGTCAAACCTTTTCCATTTACCTCTTCTGGTCGGAGGGAGAACTTTTTTCAAAACTAGTTGTCACTTAGTATTTGAGTGAGAGACAGAAACATTAGTAAGTGTAAAGCGTCCGAGGAGTTTTTCAGGGAGGGGGAAGGAGTAAGGGGTTACTTGTTTCTTTCAGCTTTCTGTTCCCATAGAAAATACTTATTTACCACTGCTCCCCCTCTCCCTGCCCCAAATGCCATAATTACAAGCAGTAATTGTTTTTTTACTAGCTTTAATGATAACAATAGCAGCTGAGCCCACGTTCATGTAGTCCATCACTTTAGTCCATCACTTCACTTCAAACTACTCCCAAAATATTATCATGAACAATCCCATTGCCTAAATCAGTCTAAATGTAAGGGAAACACATATGACCTTAGCAATCAAGAGGAAGACAGACGGGGAGGTGCAGCTGAAAGTATGTGAGCTACAATATCCAAATGATAAAATTAAAACATGATTATCAAGAGGAATTAGGACACATTTAAATCTATTGATCTAACAGAAGTTACCACTCCTTTGTGGCCACAGGTGGTATATCTTTGTGGTCAACTTGCTATTTTGCAGCAAATGAGCAATCTTTTATATATCCATAGACATCTTTTCAACCACCCCAAGATCTGCTGGAAAAGCAACAGGGTGAGCTGTAGACAATCCAGGAGGTTCCTGCAGTGCCTCAACGATAACTTCCTAAGACAGGAAACAGCCCTACCCAAGGGGATGTGACACTGGACCTGACAGTCACCAGTGCAAGCGAGCTCATCAGGGATGTCCAGACTGGAGACAGCCTGGGCTGCAGCCATCATGCAGTGGTGGAGTTCACAGTCCTAAGGGATATGTGTCAGACAAGGAGCATAGTCAAGACCCTTAATTTTAGGAAAGCAAACCTCCAGCTCTTCAAGGAATTAGTCAAAAGGTGCCCCAGGGGAATGATCTTCAGCGACAAGGGGGCAGAACAGAGCTGGCAGATCTTTAAGGACACTTTCCATAGAGCACGAGAGCTCTCGATCCCCAGGTGTAAGAAATCGAGCAAGAAAGGGAAGAGACCAGCGTGGCTGAGTCAGGACCTGCTGGTCAAACTAAAAGCCAAGGAGGAACTGCACGGACAGTTCAAGCAGGATCACGTATCCTGGGAAAAGTAAAGGGATGCCACTTGGTTATGTAGGGATGAGGTCAGGAATGCCAAGGTGTGGCTGGAGCTGAACTTGGCAAGGGATGCTAAGAACAAGAAGGGCTTCCACATGCATGTCAACCAGAAAAGCAAGGTTAAAGAAAGAGTACCCCCGCTGATGAGCAAGAATGGCAAACTGGTAACAACAGACCAGAAGAAGACTGAGGTCTCAACAAATTTTTTGCCTCACTCTTCACTGCCGACCGCTCTCCTCACACCTCCTGAGTTGAAGGAACAGGCAAAAATAGGGGCTATGAGAATGAAGAACTGCCCGCTGTAGAACACCAGGTTCAAGACCTTCTAAGGAACCTGAAGGTACATAAGTCCATGGGACCTAATGAAATCCATACATGGGTCCCGAGGAAGCTGGTGGATGAAGTTGCTAAGCTGCTTTCCATTATATATGAAAAGTCTGACAGTCTGGTAAAGTTCCCACTGACTGGAAAAGGGGAAACATAACCTCCATTTTCAAAAAGGCTGTAGAACACCAGGTTCAAGACCTTCTAAGGAACCTGAAGGTACATAAGTCCATGGGACCTAATGAAATCCATACATGGGTCCCGAGGAAGCTGGTGGATGAAGTTGCTAAGCTGCTTTCCATTATATATGAAAAGTCTGACAGTCTGGTAAAGTTCCCACTGACTGGAAAAGGGGAAACATAACCTCCATTTTCAAAAAGGGAAAAAAGGAAGACTCGGGGAACTACAGTCCGGACAGTCTCACCTCTGTGCCCAGCAAGGTCATGGAGCAGATTCTCCTGCAATCTCTGCTAAGGCGCATGGAAAATAAGGATGCGATAAGACAGTCAATATAACTTCACCAAGGGACATGGGTCCCGAGGAAGCTGGTGGATGAAGTTGCTAAGCTGCTTTCCATTATATATGAAAAGTCTGACAGTCTGGTAAAGTTCCCACTGACTGGAAAAGGGGAAACATAACCTCCATTTTCAAAAAGGGAAAAAAGGAAGACTCGGGGAACTACAGTCCGGTCAGTCTCACCTCTGTGCCCAGCAAGGTCATGGAGCAGATCCTCCTGCAATCTCTGCTAAGGTGCATGGAAAATAAGGATGCGATAAGACAGTCAATATAACTTCACCAAGGGCAAGTCATGCCTGACAAACATGGTGTCCTTCCATAATGTTGCTACAGCCTTGGTAGATAAGAGGAGAGGAACAGACGTCATTTACCCAGGCTTATGCAACGTGTTTAACATTGTCCTGCATGACATCCTGGTCTCTAAGTTGGAGAGTCATGGACCTGATGGATGGACCACTCAGTGGACCAGGAACTGTCTGGACGGCCACACTCAAAGGGTTACAGTTTAACAGCTCAACGTCCAAGTGAAAGCCAGTGACGAGTGGTGCTCCTCAGGGAAAATAACAAAAAGGTGTACAACTGTAGTATGGGGATCATCTGCCACGCTCGTATCTCATGTTATTCCTATTGAAATTCCTGTGGGAAAACAGGTACATACAAGTAAAACTGTGAAGACCAGTTCCTACGTAAGGCTAGGAGTCCGACCTAACGTGGTGTAGATCTGACACAGCCAATCGATATGAGATTTCCCCAAATCTTAAACACACCGACACTGTTTTGTAGATTTTCAAATGAACCACATCTTGCACCTTAATCTTTTTTGAGGTACAGGAAAGATTCACTCTCTGCCTTCAGGTTTGTAGCTAAAAGCTTCAGACTCCAAGGTTTTCGACTTTGCTCACTTTCTGGATGTGAAATCAGCATCTCCTCTTCATGGTCTCTCATCTGTGCTGAAAACTAGGAATCCACACATATTTTTAATGCAAAAGCACGATATTGAATCACTATAACAAACCATAAGAGAAGTCTGTCCTGGTGTTTATAAATCCTACATAAAAGAAGACCTAAGCAAACTATGTTTACCTCGAGCAGACTAAGCTTACCTTTGTGTTGAGTACAAATTTCATCCTTAAGAAAAATATCTAGCTGTCCCCTGTGTATGTGCTGTAGCCCCTCCTAATCTTTTGCCCAACCTATGAAGAGACAAATGCTCTGCCTTCAGTCGGGCTGCTGAGCATCACGGGGTAACACCCTGCCTCCTACATGTTTGCTTCAGAAAAGAGTATCTGGACACATCTCATGTTCTTACGGAATATTCTCTAGCTTCAACTCTAGTGATCTCTCTGCAGATGCACAGTTAACTTCTATGCTAACACATCAGTTTAGGTTGTATCTCAGGAAATTAAAAATATATCATGCACATGATTTACACATAAAAGCCTGTTAAGTGGCACATATGGCTTCTGAACATCAGGAAAACAAGCTTGTACTTGTAGTTATGAACGGTCTGTGATCAAGTCTTCCGCAAGACATGAGCAGCATGCAGTTCTGTATCTTCCAATGCTGTGCTGCCTACACATTTATCTCTGTTTTCAATTTCCTGTACTGCTGTAGTTAACTACAATGCAAGGCACGAGGACAGGAAGGTCAAATCCATCTATCCAATCAATCTTAGCAATTAAAAAATATTTGACATCAATGCTTTGCTGGCTGAGGGCTATGTATATACAAAGGAGGGAGAAAAGGATGCAGGGAAAAGAAGTAAATGATATGGAAACATCCTGGGTAGAAATTGAAACATCTTCTGTTCAGCTAAGATTCAGTCTCTCTGATGTTACTCCTGAAAGACACTGCACAGTCTTATTCAACTATAAAACCTCTGATGAATCCTTATGGAGTGCTCTACCTGCCCTACATAATGGAGCCAAATGGCTGTTCTCTTCCTACCCTCTGTTGTCCCCTAGTTTTCTGCAGATGGGGGTCTGCTGTGGACGAGGACACGCTCCTGTACAGGAGCGATGAAGCACTCAGTATGTCTCTGCTCCTACAGCCCTCACTGATGTAGCTCTACCTCCCTCTCATTTCGTAACAGGAGAGTTGTAAAAACAAGAACTTTGGCATCCATTCAATACCTTCTCTCATGTTTTTACTTGCAACAACGTCAGGCTTGTATGTGCAATGAGGTGTGCAGACACAGGTGTGACATTCTGAATTCTTACAGGAGAACTACCTCCATTAAAAGCACAACGTTCACTCAAGCACCCGCACAGGAGTCAGAATCTGAAGGGAGCTACTCGAGGCTTTCACCTTCTGCATGTAGCAGCGATTACAGAAGAAAAATCTGGGAAGTAAAAAGGCAATTTGGAAGCAGGTAAATTTATGAGGGGAAATATGCAAATATGCACACCCTTTGCTGTTTGTTTATACGCAGCTTTACAGCCTAGCACACCTCCTGCAACACTCCAGGTAACATACTAAGTACTGAAGCCTACAAACTCACCACAGCATTTTGTTGTTCTTAAAATTCTGTATTTGGATTCCAACTAGAAGCTTTAGAACAACAACAACAACAAAAATTAAGCAAATTTACAAATAATAAAGTCACTCATTTACAAATAATAAAGTCACTCATATCAACCAGTTGTGTCTCAGTCCGATTCAGTGCATTAACGAGAATCTCTCTTGAACAACTACCACAGCTACTACAGCTTTCTTTGCATTAGAGCCACCAAAGCTAAATCAGGAAGACTAAAAAGCCACTTAATATATCAGTGAAGTGGCATTATGTTCAAGCAAATGAGCTCTCCCCTCCTCCCTTTCAAAAGCTCTGGCACAGTTGTGAGGTTTTGCCTTGGTCTCCCACGGCCCAATTACTCACCTTCCCCCTCGGGGCTCATGTTTTCGTAGGAATCCCAGCGTATCAGTGGGTCTGAGGCATTGTAATCAACTAGCACTCCGTGGTCGTTCTGAAGGTGTTCATATCCTAAAAAATAAAAATCTGTTTGAGACCAAAAACTACCATAGCCACATTTGTAGTGATACATAAGCAGATACTACATATATTAAATTCTGAAATGTAAGCAGCAGCAGTAGGGGAAGAAAGGTTATATAAACCAGCTAAAAAAACTTAATTTATGTTTCACTACAGAAGGTACAAGCAGAGAATTTTATCTCAAGCTTCTTGATCATGATGTAGCTCTGATAACTTGAATCAGCCCCTGAACAGAACTAACACAGAGGACCCACCCAGCCCTACAGGCAGGCACGATAAAACAAACAGCTTTTCAGAATGAAACCACAAGCATCTATAAAGAGACGGTACTAAAGGAATGATAAAATATGACTTTGTTACAGATTATCATTCTGATACCAAAACAGCTTCTCACTAAAAATGAATAGAGTGAGCTGAAAACTGCCACTCCATGTCTGCCCCGGTTCCCCCAAGCGCCAGCTCTACTGTTTCACCCGTTCTCCAGCATCCTGGCAGAACCTGAGGCTGGCTGGATTTCCTTCAGTGTGTTTCCCTGCACTTAGGTAGGCTCTGTGAAACATACCTGGAATTTTCAGCAGCAACCCACGCTTTTGTGCCCTTAACAAGGCATAAGATAATACTCAGCTCTAAAGTGTATACTATGAGGAATTTAGGTGTGGCCCAGTGATTCAAAAGCAAAGCACAGACATCAAGAACTCATGACCTTGGACTTGGCTTTGAGACTGATACAAATCAAATCTGCTTTTACCCCTCTATCTAGATTAGGGAACAAAGAAATCCTCAGTTACTTACTCTTCGGCTGTGTCTGGAGAAGCAAGCCCTGTTGTAAATTGTTCTAAAGCAGCAGTGTTATGCATATGCTGTGACTTTCAAATTAGTTAAAATTAGAAGGACAAGAATGCTATCTTGTACCTTGTACAAATGTCTTGTACCTTTATGTGCAGGCAGAAAAAAGCCATATGTAGGGAGTTTCTGTGATGACATTTGTCACAAGGCAGATTTTTGAAGCTTGTTACCTAAATATTTAGGTGTCTCATCTTCGCGGCAAGCACATTATTTCTTAAAAAACTGTATCACAGTCAGTTATTTTCTAGAATACTGTGCCCGGTTTCAAGCTACACAATACAAGAAAGATATGAATACAGTAAAGCAAGTTCAGGGGAGAGCAGCCAGGGTGGTCAGGACGGAAGGACTTGCCCTATGAGGAAAGGCTGAGGGACAAGGGCTTCTTCAGTCCAGAGATGAGATGGTTTTGGGGGGGGATCTGACAGAAGCCCCGCAAAGGCCATGGAAGAGACAGAGCCAAGTGGGAGCAAGGCAGAAGAACTACAAGTAACAGGTATAAATTCTAGAGAAGTTTAGAATCAATATAAGAAAAAATAAATCCACTGTGAGGACAGTCGGACATTGGAATAGTCCACCCATTGAGGTTGTGAAGTCTCCGTCCTTAGAGGTTTTCAAGATTTTATTGAACAAAGCTCTGGAGCACCTGATCCAGTCTCACAGAGGACCCTGCTTTAAGCAGAAGGATGGACTAGAGATGCCCTGCAGTAAGTCCACGATGCTGTAATATTTTCAGATGTGTAAAAGTAATTTTTGCAGAAATTGCAAATAAATATTTCAAGGTGAACTCTTCTTCCTAGCCAGTTAATCCCTTAGATAGCAATTGAATACAAATTTCCAATTACTTAGAAACTTACTTTCCAACTACTTGGACCCTGGTAAAAAACACACCTCTTGTTTGCCATCTAAGGAAGGGAGACTTGAAAAAATTTTGATCCTTTTTCAGATGCATCAACTGGCCCCTCTTCAAGCATTTACTATCCAGAAATGTTTAGAACAAGCTGGACAAATTTATTCATAAAACTGTTTTTCTTATATAGCTTTCCAACAAGCTAAGTGAGATCTTTGTGTTCAGCTGGATAGAATCCAACTTCTTACTGGATGCTCCTTGGCTGCTACTACAGGTTTCTAAGTGACCAAACTGGTGGGGGGGAAGGGAAGGGAAGGGAAGGGAAAAAGGGAAGGGAAGGGAAAAAGGGAAGGGAAGGGAAAAAGGGAAGGGCAGGGAAAAAGGGAAGGATGTGTGTATATATATACACATACAGAAAATTGTGTTCACAG
>NW_015094509.1:1147303-1168280 GCF_001431845.1 Calidris pugnax
GGAAGGGAAGGGAAGGGAAGGGAAGGGAAGGGAAGGGAAGGGAAGGGAAAAAGGAAAACGTAATTCACAGGACACTGAGTGGAAATATGTAGAGACAGTTTAACAGTATTTGGGTTTCATTCAGTCTGAGGCAAAATCCATACTTTTTGGGACAACGTAAAATGAGTTAGAACACATCCATTAGCAGAATCAAACTGCAGTATAAAGCATGATCTCAAGTAGTTATTGCAGGTCATAGGTATCTATGATCTTAGACATATTACAATAGAACTCTGGAGGCATACGGGATATGCCCTACAAGCCAACTTCAGGGCAGAAGCACTTCCAACAAAACTATAGCTGTATCTCTTTTGGCTAAACTGAAGACAGTCCAGGATTCACCACTGCAAATATAATCAGTTATGACAGCATCCAGAAAAGGTCACTGCTGTTACTTATGCCAGGCCAAGCTACCTATACAATGCATATTTTATACAGATATACTCACCTTGGATTTTCTCTGGAGTTCCTGAAAACACTAATTCGACTTTGCCATAATCAGGGAAACGGTCATCTGAAAACAAAGGGTAGTATTTCAGCAAGCTGTCTCCTACCGAAGCAGTCCCAAGGCACTCCGAAATCAGGACTGTCTATAGCTATTGATATATGTACCCTATTCACTCTGTAGCAATTTGCTTCTAAAAAAGCCACATTCTTTGCCCCAGACGTTCTCCAGAAAAGACCAGTGTCAGTCGGAGTTTTGGTTACTTCCAAGAACAGATGAAAGTAGAAGATATGTACAGTTCCCAAACCTCTCTAGACAGACATGGCTGGCTTTTGCTTTTAAAGGAAAACACATGCAGGAGAAAACTAAAATTGTTTTCTGTATTGGCTAAACTGCAATACTTCACCACAGAACTTTTGTGCAGCCATACACTGCAGGAAAACATTTTATTTTAGTTTGCCAGTAGCATAGGGTGAGGGAGTTACAATCCTGCATACAAAATAAAACTGAAGTAATAATTTGGAAAATACAAAGACTAGCACAGACATTTTCAAATACGTCTGAAAACTTTACCTCCATTTCTGGATATTCTGAAGCATCTTATGGCTGCCCCATCCCTGGAGGGGTTCAAGGCCAGGCTGGATGGGGCTTGGAGCAACCTGGTCTGGTGGGAGGTGTCCCTGCCCAGGGCAGGGGGTTGGAACTCGATGATCTTTGAGGTCCCTTCCAACTCTAACTATTCTATGATCTTAAAAGATCTCCATACTCAAGCAGACTAGGTCACAAACACAGTATCAGGCTTTGTGACTTTTTCATCAGCCAAAAAAGGGATCGGCTTAGTTCATCTTATTTTCTGTAACGGTGCCTAACAGAGTCACTGTTCTGCACAAATGTCTGCTGCTTTCACAAATGTGAGAGGAGGCAATAAGCACTATGTGTATCTGAATTATTTTGATAAGTTAATTCACTTGAAGAGCTTTTCTTCTCATGAGGAGTTACCCATGTTACATGGGTTAGTTAACTAACACAACGCAGTTTCCCTTCCCTAAAAATGAGGATGGAAAAAAAGCAAGAACCCTTCTGAAACCAGGCCCTGAAGATGATCACAGGCACTCAGATGCACCCCCGCACACATACGCATCCAACCAACCACAGAAGGCAAGTACCTTTGTTGGCATTGTCCAAATCCTCTTTGCCAAACACCAGGCCATGTCCTTGAATAGCTCCAGTATGAAGCTGAAGGCGAAAAATCACATCACGAGTAGCTGACCGGTACTTTTTGTGATAACACTTCAGCTGGAAAGAGAGAGGAGAAGCATGTCAGGAAGCAATTTCTTACAAATCTGAACAGAGGTGTGTGTGTGCGTCCGTTGCTAAGTAAAGCAGCCACAGTACAATTTACTGCAGACACCCCTGATGTTGTAACATGTAGGGAATGCATTATTCAATTGTTTCAAATTATATAAGCCCAAGGCAAGATAGTTCTGGATGTGTAAAAATAATAATTACTATCTTCATTACTATCAGTCACTAATCAGTAGATTATGATGCAAAATCACAACATTTGTCAGTACAATGTTGGAATGCTGATTTGTAGCCGTACTTCTTCACGGCAACAAATTACTGTAGAACTGTAATACAGCACACACATTTCAAAATAACTGAAGACTATGCAGAGTTTCAGAAGCAAGCCTGCAAGCTGATTACATCTATTTTAGGACTTTTTAAAAACCTACTGTAGTGATGATTGAATCTTGTTTTATGTTACTGTGGGGAGTTGATAGTAGTTTTGACACCTTGGCTAGAACAACACAGAACTCTGTAAAAATAACAGTATGAATTTTGGCAGGTAAAGGTGAACACAATACACTTGCTCTCTAAGACCACCTTCCCTAGACTAGAACTAGGGGTATTTTACCTACTAATTCTCTGAGTCAACTGTAACACAGAGCCACTCAGGCTCTATGTTATAGTTCTTACAGGAATTACATAAAGTTTTTGGTAACCTTAGTCACACAACTGAAAATTTTATATTATCCTGATGATATCAGGATTTTATGATGAAGCAGATAACTTTTTAATGTATTTCAGTAAGAACAAAAATCCCCTTTTTTTTTAAGACATTCAAAAAAGTGTTATAGACAGAAAGTACTGAATAACTGAAGAGCAGTTATTCAAACTGAAGTAACACAAGAAAAGATGTAGGGACTTCAGGTGGATGCTTCTGAAAGTTGGGATTAAAACATGAAATTCTCCTCACTACAGGATTTGAAAAATCTAACATAAGCTCTTGCTCTCTTCCCTTCATTATAGTAACCCCATAATAACCTAAATTCCAGAAGTTAATCAGTGCTGACCATATACATGGTGCATTGGATAACTTCTGAAATATCTCAGTTCACGTCCAAGAGAAGGGTTTTTTCAGGTATTGTCTACGCAAATCAGATATTCCTAACCCTCTCTAATGGCTCCGAGATTCTCTACGCAAGTAAGCATTACATTTTCTGAAAGTTAGGATTTAGGGTTGTTTGTTTCTTAGTGTTTTAAAAGAGAATCCCCTACAGCACAGTGGTAGCACCCGGTGAAACAGTATTTGCTTCTTATTTTAAACAGTGCTTTACACCCACTAAAGTTAACATGGCATACAAACCCCTACCTAGTGGAGGGATCTATTTCCTTTTAGTCCAACAAACATTCCTACTGGCAACAGACCAGGAATGCTTTCTGACAGTACTTCCCCCCATTCATTCCACATGTTCTTCTGTCCTCTTAGTTTAACAAACTGAAAGGTGCAGCAACTATCTCTGCTTTCTCTGTGCATAACTGTGTAAGACAAGCCAGAGGGAAAGCACAGAGTTTTAAAATTGTAATGGTGGATTCAACCATAGTTCTGCTTTGCACACAGGGAATTACATTCACTGCAGTAGCACACATAAATTCCTTTTTAAACACCACCACGTGCTTGTAGAATCAGAAGGCTCTTATTTGGTATCCCATCTAGGTATTTTCTTTACAGCATATAATTTTACAATTGAGCATGTCGCCTGCCAAGTTACAGGAAAAAGGTATTTTAATGCCAAGTTACAAATACTCCCCAAAGCAATTTTTATGAAGAAAATACTGATACAGGCTTTACTGCACTTGGTGCTGCTATGAAATGGGAATGCTGGGAGTGAGTGTTTTGGCTCCTAATTTGAGTTTTATAGGAATTTTTATTCTTGTAAGACTCAAAGATGATGACTAAATTAAATTAACCTATTTTGTAGTATGTCTGCAACTTATTTTGCTCAATTACCTTTTTTTTTACAAGAATGTAAAACAGGTCAGAGACTGTGAAGTAAATGGCAGTTCAGTGGATTTCCATTCCATCCAAATAACTTACCATAATATCTCCCTTCAAAAGCTGGGCAGGGTCTATAGCAATGCAGATTCGGCTTTGGCTCTCTGGCCCTAGGCTACTTTACAGGAGAGAAAAGAAAAATAAAATTTACGAATTAATGAAATGAAACAAAAAAAAACCAAACCAACAAACAAACAACAACATCAAAAACCAACAAAAAAAGACTATGTAATTCTGTTATTATGAGAATTAAAGCCTGGATCCAAACGTAAAGGAAAATGCTTATGACTTACTATATTCCAGATGTATAAACTGGTTGCATAGCCTGGTATAACTTCAGAAAAGGCCGGCAAGCTGAAAAGCAGTTAACAGAAAAGATTACTTTGTAATTATTTTCCTGTATGTAAATATTACTACAAGGAAGCTTCATGCACATCCAGACTGAGCAAAGTGGCGCAACGCTGTCAAATTTAAAAAAAAAAAAAATTGGCTTTGACAGACTAAGTTTCTCCCCCAAAGCTATTTCTTTATATTTTATGAAAAAATCCACTTTTTCCTGACTTCAGACTAGTTCTAAATTACAAAGGAGGGGATTTTAAAGGATTCCAGTAAGGAAAGAAAGAGTGAACACTCTGCTCCTTATTAGTTGCTTATCTTCCTTCCTTCCCACTTCTTCTGCAGGAAAACAAAATTATTAAAGGGAAGAAAGGGAATGGCCAAAACAAAAAACCAAAACTAATCCCCAAAACAAAACAAGAAGTGTTTTCAAAATTAAACAAATTTTTGATCTACAGCTATGTTTCAAAACTAGAAGTCCCTTAAACTTCATACTACAACAAACAATACCTTGTCTTTATTGCTGTATAATATGCTGTAATTTTACTCTTAGGATATTTCTCTACTCCTGGTTCCTTCATTGGGAAAATTTGGATTCAAATAAAGGAGTGTCAACTCTGAGATTCATGCAGGCTTTCTACAAAGCTCCAAAATGAAACAAGACTTTCATCCTACACTTGGATAGGAAAAGTTAGGTAATTTACCTCCCCCAGCATCGAAGCTGGGGATGCCATGAAGGATAACATAGTGCAGGAAAAGAGGAGCTGCATTCATTTTCACAGATCCAGATAAAAGGCCACTTAAGAACTGCACGTATCTAAAAAGACAAAATTATCTGAATTAAATAAAAGCAACCATACAAGGAAAATACATTCTTTACACATTAGTATTTCTAAGCTATGGGTATTGAATAGCATTGTCACATTACACAGAACTCCAGAAGAATAATCTTCACAAAATAGCACGAAGAGACACTTTAATTTCCCACTTCATTAAATCCATGGCTCTTACATTGCTACTGTTGATGTCTTCATTTTATTTATATCACTACTCTAAATGAGAAAGGAACTAGCAGAGATAGTAAAGTCAATAATTTTGGTATACATTTCTAGTTGTAACTGAAGTCTCCATTGACTTTCACAGAGCATGAAGTGTCCCACTCCACTTACAGTGAAGAGCACTTCCTCAAAACAAGAGCAAGAAGTGTCCTTGCTTAAATCTTAGCATTAAGGCCAATGCAGGCAAGTAATATCTTCATAATGAGAAGTGATCTCATTCAGCACCAAACAGAGGAATGCTATAACAGCAACTTGAAAATCATTGTATTTCTGCTGTTTAATGCCTTGTTTGGTCACAAGTTCACAAGCAAGTATATGCAAGGGAACATCAGTGCAGTGTGTGTTAAACAAATTCCTCCTATCTCCTTAAACAACCAAGGGAAACCAGTCATCTTTAATTTTCCTACTGGTTTTAAGTCCTTTTTTCTTCCATGCCCATGACATGACCTTCATTTAACTTCAGTCTCAGGAATGCACAGAACAAAGGAAAATCACCTATTTTTTACGCACACACCATATTGACCAATCCCTTTCTGCAGGCTCCTGGTGACACCACAACGCAAGACATCCTGCCCAACGACAGCTTTTACTGCCCCAGAACAGGGGTTGGGGTGGTCAAAAACACAGTCTCATTTTATAGACAGCTAGCAAAGCCCTCTTTTTTTTGAAAGCTTTTTGCTTTCCTCCTTCAGTCTTTCTAAAAATATTTTGTACATGAAAAGCCCAAATGACAGACTGAAAAGGCAAGACATCGGGATGGAGAGAGTGACTAATGCGTGCTGTGACAGACATCTGCTCGCACGGACGTGGGTCAGATGCATCATCTGCAGAAACTCCAAACGAGTGGCAATAAGGTCTTTATTGCACACTGATCAGTACACATTCCATATACGTCATTTATGCCACAGAAAAACGAGTTTGTTATTACCTTCAAGCAATCAAGAAATAGATTGTGGCATCTCTTTTTATTAACAAGCAATGTGGTAAGAACACATGTAGATAACAGTGTGGTACAAAACGTCCCATCTATCTAGGGCTACGTGCAGGAACTGAAGGAGAGATCTCATCAATCAAGGAATAGTAATACAAGATAAAGTGTCTGGAGTTCAGGAATCACTGGAGGATCTTGTGGAAATAGCCTTCATAGAGCTGGGAAGGGAGTAAGAGATGGGGGCAGAAGATAACAATGATATTTCTTATTTGTATGATATAGAAAAAAATTAAATACCTTCTTTGGGATGGCTGCATTAAAGCTGAAACTTTATCATCAAAGAATTTCTTCATAGCAAATCTGTCTAGAGCCTGATCAGCACTGCCAAAACAGAGACACAAATACCACATTATTCCAGTTTGGGGTTATCTCGGAAATTCAGCAGATCACTGCTTGAAATATGCCAAAATATTTGGAAGGGAAAGGAAGGAAAAACAAAAAAAGCACCTTACTAGCATCTTTGGCACTTACAGCTCAGACAAGAATGTTTTTTCCACTGACACCTTCTCATTCCATACCTTACGGCAGTTTCCTTCCTGAGGCAAAGCACCTACTCCCTCATTCAATTAACTGGAATGCATATTTTAAACGTGAATATGTTAAAGTCGTAATAGAATAAACTTTAGCAAAGCCAAGCAGCTCAGGCTGCAAAAGAAAGGCACTTGCCATAATTCCCTGAGAGTGCCACTGGGGAGTGTTCTCTGCAAAATGCAAATTTATTCTCTTTTTAAAGAAGCAGAAACAACATTATGGAGATGAAAACCACGGACTGCAGTACAGGACATGAGGTACAAAGGATCCCGGGCTAGAGGATCATTTAAGCAGTCAAATAACTCATTCAGCCTTTGTTTCCTGTGCCCTGAGTCACCAAGGGTAAGAACATTTAAAATAAACGTGTCAATCTTTGAACAAGAAATGTTTTACATCAGACAAACACAAACTCTTCAAATGCACAATTAAGGAGCAATGCATTCAGAAAATACATTTCCTTCTGTTCTGTCTAGAATGGCTCTTATGTGGGTCTTCTGCATCCGTGCGGAAAAAGGCAAGAGGGTATAGAAAAAAGAAGTGCCCAAAATTAGTAAGAATGCTGTTAATCACAAACTCCAATTAAAATGCTATGCTGATTCTGTTGTATCTATACCAGATGAAAACAATGTATCTCTTAACAGATGTAGCTGGCAGTGATAATTAACATCAGGACATAAAAAAGCAGAAGTTTCAAAATAGTTAGATTCTGGAATCTCAAATTTTAAATTTCACAGCTAATTAAATGTAAATTAGTTCCAGGGGAAAAAAAAATGTGCAAAGTGTGCATATGCATATCAGGATAAAACTGATTTATACTTTTTCCAAAAAATTAATCTGAAGTTACAGATTGTCTTGACAGGGTGCTGGGTCAGGCTGCTCAGTCATGCCTTTTCTTCAGGGATATTAAAGCTTGCACAGTGTGTACTTACAATATCCTTGACCCAAAAATTCTCTTCTTCACCCAACCCACCATACATCTTCACCCACACTACCACCCAGAATTTAGGCAGCCCATTCACAACTGGCCAAAGGCTGCCAGTACTTGTTGAAGCCGAGTTTACCAACTATTACAAAGAGCCCTCTTTACTCTCATTATATTTGGTTGCACACTGGTTCCTTCCTAAATTAGAAAAACAGGTATTTATAACATATAACCAAAAGGGGGTTGCACTATAAGGCTTCTTCATCAAGCCTAGATTTTTTGGCATGTGCATGTGGACAATTAGGAACCCCATTTAGTGTGAACATCCTCAAAGCCTTCCAAGCACCGTTCCTGACACTGCACCCTCAGCAGCACCTTCTGCTTCTGTGAGGCTGCTGTGTACCGTTTGGAAGAGCCTTGATAATGTTAGGGATATACAAAATCCTAGCTGGGAAACTTCCCTAACCTCATTCTTACACAGAAAAGATAAGTTTTGGATAGGAGCTGACAGACAAACAGAAATTTAAAGGAGGGCTTTCAAACTCACTCCTCTCCTGCATCCTCACTGGAGGAATCCTGAATTTGTTTGGGGGTAAGAGATGATACCTTTCATCGCTGGGCTTTACAATCACATACAGGTGTTGTTCTCTTATGGCATTATTAAAATGTATTTCTATCCAGGTGCCACCTTTAAGGATGACACAAAATTGCAACACTGAAATTACAACACAGTGCTGTCCTATCCTCACTTGACAGATTTTGTCGTTCACAATACTTCTCGACAAAATATTACAAAATTGGGGCAATCATTGTCCCAATTACTACTTGCAGTTATATGCATTTATTTCTTCAGTTGATACTAGTGAGTATAATGCACTTAATTTTTCAGTCTACCTTTCAACCAGGGTTACCAGAGTGACTACAGGTTATATTCTGAGATGCTGGTTTTACTGAAAGCCATGAGTAATTTGATGTCAGCCTATAGTGATTCAGGACTTTACCCAATACAGTATTGGATCAAATCTAGCACTGACAGACTGGTGTGAATTCAGAACCAAATCTGATTTTACCATGGCCTTTACGGTGCAATTTATTTTAATACATTTATATGTGTTTATATAAAAGAGATCAAGGAAAAACAATTTGATTAAAAACCAAGCAAAAAACCCCCAAACCCCCACATTTCATCCTTTTTATCAAATTTTAACGGTGTTGACATAAATTGTCGACTGTAATTTCATAATTTCAGCAGTCTAAAAGAAACAATTGAAAGCAAGTAATCAACACCTGTTGTTTGAACTGACTGCAAGGTAAAGTCTAGATTATTTCTTAAACTTCATTCTGCACTTTGATCAACGCCTAGGAATTCTGTAATATACTGATTCCAGAATCGAGTAACAGTTTTCCTTAACTTCTTCAGGAATAGTTCCTCACTGATTCAAAAGAGACAACCTGATGGATGTAGCAAATAGATGGGCTTAATAGAATAAAGAGGGTATCATTATATTAAAATGGTTTCTTGCACATTTCTTCATTCATCTCAAAAGACCCTTTAGAGAATTTTGCCGCAGAATCATTGAATATCTCAGATTAGAAGGGCCCTCAGAGTGTCACCTCGCCCAACCTCCTGCCAAAAGCAGGACCACAATCAGACTCTGTCATGGAGGCAGGCCTTTAAGCTTGTCTTTGTTTTAAGACATGCCCCAAGACTCTTCAAGAAGAAAGCCTAACAAAATTTAACTGGCAAACAGTAAGCTGACAAACGGTGCTACAATTAAAAGGCATCTTTTTTTTTGACATTTCCTTAACTGTAAAAAACACACAATATGCATTATTCACAACTTACCTTGCAGAAACATTAGTGAAGTGCATGTATGATGATATGACTACGCCTATCCTCCCTTTTCCTCCCTGTATTAGGAAAAAGGGAATGATAACATTTAATTTATCACACTACTGGGTATTATTTTTATTCAAGACCCATACTAAACAAGACTTTAAGACAGGAGATTCAGAGAGTCCTTTTGCTCACACATCTTCCTGTGTTGCTGGAGCGACGGTAATGATGGGTGGCAGCTTGTCTGTCCATGCAAGCTGGCTGACAAGTGACATGGAAAGCACTAAGTAGGATTCCTATGTGTTTGACTGTCAAGTCTTACTAACTGAGAGGAAATTATTTTAAAGAAAAAAATCTTGACCAGTAGTAGAAACAGTGTATCATATCTTCTAATTTTGTATTACTTTTTCCAGATACTATTCAAGACAAGTCCAGGCGACGTTGTGATTTTTGGCATAGAATGCTATGAAATACCTATTTTGGAAAGCTTCTGACAGGTTTGGGCTTTTTGACCTCCCCAGCACCTGAGATTTGTGGAATGCTATGAAATACCTATTTTGGAAAGTACATGAGCTTCTGACAGGTTTGGACTTTTTGACCTCCCCAGCACCTGAGATTTGTAACAACTACTACTTATTTTTCTATGGATAATTTCAAAAATGTTGCAAAAGATTAGTAAATAATTTACATGACATAAATTCAGTACAATTTACCGAGCAGTAACTCTCACAGATTTCAAAACCATCTCAGTCTCTCAGCTGATACAAGTAGCTATATATGTCTTTGTGGTTGGAACCGTTAAAGTCATTACTGAAAGGCATTGATCAACAACACATTTTACCCGTTACAACATTACCAATTTGTGTATAAAATACCTAGGAGTACTTTGCCCCTTTGTCTTTTGTCCCACATATGGGCCATTCTCCTGGCTGCAGTCCTGCAACTGGTAGGAATTCAGTATCATTTCACACAGCCCTGGCATTCTGCCTGCAAGCAATTCAAAACTGAGGAGTATACAACCTGACCTGAAGAATTTTGGTTCCACCATCACCCTCATTCTGTTTAGAGTAACATCTCCCAGTGACACAGCCACAGAGTTGCCTCAAGTGTCACCAGCACCACTACCAGCTTAGTTCTGAATTAATTCTATCTGTATGCAATTAAGGCTTCTCTTTATTTCTCGTCATTGTGAGCAAGAAGAAGTAACACTGCGTAATGGCAGCTTTGCTTGAAGGCACTCCAATGATTCTGGCAGCTGGAAGTCCCCAGGAGGTACTCAATGCTGTCATTTCCTACAACCACACGGCAGTTTAAAGGGATGATCTGTGATATGTTGCCTATCCTTATTCTGCAACAAAATGCACGAGTGTCACAGAGCAGGAAGAGCGTCTGAAGAGTTTATTATTGAGCTGGAAAAACCTCAAGCTTCTAAGTACAGAAGTATCACTGACCTCTGAAGGAAGCAAACCAACATCACTGCATGCAGTACCCAGAGCAGAAGGCAGAACCTTATTTATCATAAAAAGCAATATATAACAAGCAAGGTCAGTAGATTTAAGCTAACTTGGCGTACTATTTTCAACACCAAAACTAGATCAAACTTCTTTTTTTTTAATTTTTTTTTAAAGAAGAATAAAGGACAAGGTTTTTGACAATTAAAATTAACTGATATGCGACGTGTATACACAAAGCTCCCTTACCCTGCAATGGATCACCACCACGTGCTGAGGATCATTGTTCAGCCAGGACTCCATGGCCTTGCAGACGGTGCACACCTTGTCAAGAGGCGGAGCATGGAGATCAGGCCACCCCACATCCATAATCTGCAGTTAAACAAGTAACATTCACAAGAGACTTAACCATAATACTACATATTAAATTCTGTCTTCAAATAATTGCGATAGTGAAGAGTCTCTACATTTTTTCCCAACACCAGATAATCAAGTCATTTGAATGCCACGATGTAACTAAAAGATGTTCTTAAGGGAAGAAGGGGATTTGTCTGTGGTTTTGTGGGGTTTTTTGTAAGATACTAGTATTTTTATGAAAACAAACAAACAAAAAACTCCCCCCAAACCCCACCAACCATTCACAAGTGACAACACTTCTGAAGATCTCGATTTCTTAAAGAATTTTCCATTAGAAATTCAGGTATTTTATAACGGTAAAATATTTAGAAGGTCAAAATTAGAAGACAGAAGTTAACTGGCCCCGTCCAGTATTTTATGATTGCTTTTATTTAATTTGCAATTTCTTTCCTTCATGAGCAACAGATCTGGCATCTCAAAATTCTGTTCATAGTTTCTGTTCAACTTTAGTCACTATATAATACTATTTACTCAACCCATTATTATTATATTATTATTATATGTTTATTTTTTAACCCTAACAAAACCAGTAACCATTAATGACTTAAATCCTTCATGATCAATAACACATTCAAAAGGTCAAAATTAAAGAGTTCTTTTAATATTTTTCTCAGGTAGCGTATATCCCTGCAAATCTACTGCTGTAAATATACACCTGTGCTACCCTGGCTGTATAATACTTGCTGAAGAGAACCTGCATACCATTTTTTTTGCGACAAACACAACTGGTGAGGAGGAAAAAAAGACACACATCAATAGCCCCCTTCCTTATGGCTGTGCTGTGCAGGGAAGCAACTCTGAAAAGACAGTAACAGAAGGGAAGTCTCTATCTGCCTGTTCCCTGGCTCCAGCTGTCAGACTGTACATCACGGGGTACAGCCCCCAGTAACCTCTAACTGCAGAAAGTACACTTCCAGTAACATTCGTACCCCTCTACAGGAATTTCTCACTATTCTCAACAGGCTTCAGGTCCTGAGTGCACAGTCTAACAACAGGAACAGTAAAGCACAGACCTAACAGACCCAAAACAGGACTGGAGAAAAAATCCTTTTTTAAAGGGATGCACGTGGGGTTTTTTTATCATCTTCCAGAAGTTCTGGAAGTTCTTCTTATAATAAGTTCTTCTTATTCTATATATCAACACTTGTGTAACTTCAGGGCTTCTCAGGCCATTTAAGTAGTATTTAGCACTGGAAAGAGAGCGATGTTATGGAAGGAAACAGTACCTTTGGGTTAAGCTTGGCAAGGTCATATCTCTTTTCAGAGAGGTTTAGCACCTGTTTGGAAAGAAAGAAAAAAAAAATCAACCATCAAGACTTCATAAATGAACACAAATAAAAATAAATGAACATAAACAAAAATAAAGCAGTGTAGACAAGTATATCTGTCTTTCATTAGGAATTACTTTAAATCAGTATCAATCAATAATAAAAAGCTGAAATATCAATACTCAACAACTGAAACAATGCTCCTGAGGCAGATTCTCTTCAATACTGTAGCTATTTCACATCCCAAAGATTTAAGTATAAATGACATTCATAATCATTTTAAAAGTCTGCCAGAATGGGATAAACAGACCATAAATATGAGAAACAGTAATTAAGAGAGGTAAGTCCATTATACAGTTTATTACTACCTAAAGGTAATTTAAGAACCTCTCTTCTAAACTGCATCATCCCATCTGGCATTAACCAGCACTCCCAGCAGCAGCCCCAGTAAAGGAGCCAAGAAGTAAATAGGCTGAAGAAACTACATCAGTTTGCTTCTAGGAGCTGATGATTGCTGATGTGGTACTTAAATAAGTTTAATGTGCAACGTCATCATGGACACAGCAAAGCAGGAAGACATTATACCATCTTTAGTAAAAAGAACACTTTTTGAACAAGAAACTCACCCAGAGAAAGAAACCCCCAAATTAACAAGGTACAACTGTTGCTGTTTGAAGGTGCATAAGCTCCTGGAATCACCCGTGATATTGACCATAACAGGTATACACCACTTTCATTGACCTCAAACGCCGACAGCAAGCATAAAACATCTTTATATGATGAGGAACATGGTCTTTATTCCAATATATTGTTTGCATTTTAAACAGATTACTGCTGAAGAGCTAAACAGCAATCAAAACCTCATATGTTCACTGTCCACATTATTTTGGCTCAGGAAGATGTATCAACATTTACAATTAAGGCTAGGTATCCCTCCAGAAACACCAACTGTAATTTAACAGGAATGAAAACATAAGAGTCTCATACAAATGACTCACAAATATTTCTGTAATTTTCTATCAGTCTTAACATCTGCAAAACAATTTAGTGGAGAGTTGCATCCCTCAGTGCAGAATCCTTAAAATTACTGTTAAAGTGCTGTTTGGTGAGAACTTCTTTATTCATCTTTCTTGTTGTATTTATATGTAAGAGCAGTTTAAAACTCCTATGTGTCAGGATACAGCCCTGCTCATGATGGGTATTTGTCACTGCTGGAGCATGCTCATGATGGGTATTTGTCACTGCTGGAGCAGACGTCAGACCCCCAGACACTGCAGAGTAAAGATCAAACGGAGATACCCCAGGAGTCCTCTCAGTGCAGGACAGAGAGCAGGAGGTACAGGAACCAACACTCCACATACACCACCACCACACAAACCAAGATGCCACAGAAGTCTTTGAAGAGAAGCATATGATATAAACAGATGTCAGTGGAAGATTAACTGCATCCCATTTTAGGCCCTTTTTGGCATATCCGAGCTCTGCCTACTTGTATTTTTGTACAAGAAAGAGGAATGTTAGTCTTTAGTTCTATGAAACTTAAATGACTTTGCCCTAAAATTTAGAGCCACATCCCAAGAATAGAAATGAAGAAAGATAATGCAATGGGGAGAAAGAAACCCTTCCTCCTCCTACACAGCTGAGAGGAAACATCCCCTTTCCCATATGATTTAATCCTCAACTGGTCAGTAACTTGTATTATTAAGATAATATGAATTCTCTCACTCTGCTGAATGCTCAGCAATGCCATAGAACAAAAATGAGTCATTTTAGCAGGAGAAGAGACCTTTAGGCAGGTACTAAAGGGTTTTAGATTTGGTCTGCTCCTTAATTAGATGACCAGAAATACCGAATTCAAACAAATATCCCGTAGCTGGCAATTTTGGAAAGCAGAAGACAACACAAAGTACTGACTGGGGAACGATCCACCAGCCTACAGCCCGTTCCAGTAAGGAGATGACACTGGGAGAGCAGGCGGGCAAAACCCTTCTACCAGGTGGGACCAAACTTGCTTGCTGACAGCAGTGGCAGCCTTCAGTTAAGCAAAGAGCAGGGAAAGAAGGAAGGTGGCCAAAACATGACATAAGCTAAAATTAACAACCAGTTCCAACTAGTAAAGCAACAGTAACACACGCGCATTACCATATAATTTACCTATGCAAGAATAAGAAAATGCACAGCAGTTATGTCAGCCTAAGCTAGTACAAATATGTATATGCTAAAACTGCAGTGTAACCACTGAAATTTTTTTAAAAATTCTAGTAGTGCATTTGGGGCTTGTTCCACTTTTAAAAAAGAACTGACCGTGAATTTAGGCAATAGGATTTACTGTCAGATTCCTAATGCCTTTGGCATAAATGAGTTACTATTCATCAGCTGCTCTGTATATCCCCATGTAGATATCTCTCTAACTGGTGAGCTAATTTAAAATACTCAAAAGAAATTTGATTACCATTCAGGCACTGTGGCCACAAATATGGAACTGGAGCACACTAATACAGCAGCACACAAAAATAAGGCCACTTGCTCTTTTATCACTGCTTTAAATCAACATCGAGAACTGCTTTGACAACCATAAATATGGTTGTAATAAATACTGCAATAAAACCTGTTGGAGACACTGAAAAAAACATGTATATTTTTCCATTTTAAACACCAAAACATCCAGGTTTAGGAAATGATCATAAAATCAGAAAAGCATACAGACAAGCTTACAATGACGTCTGAGCAACAGATGTCATCTACCTGGACTTATGCAAAGCATTTGACACTGTCCCACACGACATCCTTGTCTCAAAATTGTAAAGTCATGGATTCGATGGATGGACCACTAGGCAGATAAGGGACTGGCTGGATGGCCGCACTCCAAGGGCTACAGTCAACAGCTCAATGTCCAAGTGGTGGCCAGTGAGGAACAGCATTCCTCAGAGGTCGGGTCTGGGACCAGTGCTGTTTAGCATCTTGGTTAGAGACATGGACAGTGGGATTGAGTGCACCCTCAGCAAGTTTGCTGACACCACCAAATTGTGTGGCACGGTCAACACGCTGGAGGGAAGGGATGCCATCCAGAGGGACCCAGACAGGCTGAAGAGGTGGGCCCCTGCAAAACTCATGAAGTTCAGCCAGGCCAAGTGCAAGGTCCTGCACCTGGATCACAGCAACCCCAGGAACAAATACAGGTTGGGTGGAGAATGGCTGCAGAGCAGCCCTGAGGAGAAGGACTTGGGAGGGCTTGTGGATGAGAAGCTCAACATGAGCCAGCAATGTGCGCTGGCAGCCCAGAAAGCCAACCCCATCCTGGGCTGCACCAAGAGAAGTGTGGCCAGCAGGTCACGGGAGGTGATTCTGCCCCTCTGCTCTGGTGAGACCCACCTGGAGCTCTGTGTCCAGCTCTGGAGTCCTCAGCACAGGAAGGACATGGACCTGTTGGAACGGGTCCAGCGGAGGGCCATGAAGATGATCAGAGGGATGGAGCACCTCTGCTGTGAGAGCTGGGGTTGTTCAGCCTGGAGAAGAGAAGGCTCTGGGGAGACCTTCTAGCAGCCTTCCAATATCTGAAGGGAGCTACAGGAGAGCTGGGGAAGGACTCTTTTATCAGGGAGTGTAGCGACAGGATGAGGGGTAAGGGTTTTAAACTTAAAGATGGTAGAATTAGGCTAGATACTAGGAAGAAATTCTTTGCTGTGAGGGTGGTGAGAGCCTGGCCCAGGTTGCCCCGAGAAGCTGTGGCTGCCCCATCCCTGGAGGGGTTCAAGGCCAGGCTGGATGGGGCTTGGAGCAACCTGGTCTGGTGGGAGGTGTCCCTGCCCAGGGCAGGGGGGTTGGAACTCAATGATCTTTAAGGTCCTTTCCAACTCTAACCATTCTATGATTCTATGAATTATTATTTTTTTGTTGTTAAAATCTCAAAATATCTAACAACTGAGCATTACTCCTCTCCTACAAGTTCAATACATGACAAACTTTTCACCAAAATAGCGTGGCAAATATATTACTGAAGTTGATCAAAATGGTAACATGATGGTGAATTTATTTTTACAGTTTTTCAGTTGACACAGCAATTGTGTTGTTTAAACTGTTTTTAGCTTTCTGACAGATGTATACACTGTATGTATTTTGAAAGTACTGGTGTAAAACAGCTATCACTTGGAATCAAGCCTTTGAATCTTGCAATAACATATGCGTCCCTTTGTAACTATGAGATAATTTTATTAGGAAATATAAGGATGCTTCATTCTACCCTGTAAACCTCCTTACTATGAAAGGTTTAGGTTTTTTACTTAAAAATTTGTTACAGAAATAATCTGTCAATGAAGATATGCTGCATGAAAGCAAACTTATCGCTAGACTGTTTCTTGGCCGCTTTAAAAACTGTTTTTTAACAAACGTATTATGGAATATTCTAAATCTCTCATTTCTTTCTTTCCTCTGTCTAATCCAGAGGTTATTAATTCATGATTAATATAAAATAACAACAACTTAAGGATGAGAGGGAACGTCCTCAAGTTGCTCTGGGGGAGGTTTAGATTGAATATCAGGAGAAGTTTCATCACTGACAGGGTTGTCAAGCATTGGAACAGGCTCCCCAAGAAGCGGTTGAGTCACCATCCTTGGAGATATTTAAAAGATGTGTAGAGATGGTGCTTAGGGACATGGTTTAGTGGTGGAGGTGGTGGTGTTAGGTAAATGGTTGGACTTGATGATACTAAGAATCTTTTCCAACTTAAATGATTCTATGATTGGATTCTGTGATTGAAAAAGTCTTTTCTATTCCATGATTGAAAAAGTCTTTTGGTATTTTTAACATAGAAGCTTACTTGCTTGTTTTAACAGCCAATTTCTAAAGGCTATCAGCATTTGAAGAACAGGCTGAAGAACTCTACATGCAGATTCTCAGGAGAGTCTCCATCCTCTATCAGATGCAGGAGGTAACATAGCGACAAAGGATGAGGAGAAGGCTGAGGTACTTAATGCCTTCTTTGCCTCAGTCTTTAGTAGTAGAGTAGGCTCCCCAAGTACCCAGACCCCTGAGCCAGCAGATAGGGGCAGGGAGTAGAATGAAGATTCCACAATCCAAGGGAAGATGGTGAGGGACCTGCTCCAAGACTGGGACATACACAAGTCTATGGGGCTGGATGGGATCCACCCGAGGGCACTGAGGGAGCTGGTGGAAGTGCTCACTGAGCCACTCTCCATCATTTACCAGTAGTCCTGGCAAACTGGGGAGGTCCCGGCTGACCAGCATCTGGCCAATGTGACGCCCATCCACAAGAAGGGTCGGAAGGATGATCCAGGGAACTCCAGGCCTGTCAGTCTGACCTCAGTGCCTGGGAAGGTCATGGAACAGACCATCCTGAGTGCCATTATGTGGCACATGAAGGACACCCAGGTGATCAGGCCCAGCCAGCACGGGTTCACAAGGGGCAGGTCCTGCTTGACAAACCTGATCTCCTTCTGTGACAAAGAGACCCACTTGCTGGATGAAGGAAAGGCTGTGGATGTTGTTTACCTGGACTTTAGCAAGGCCTTTGATACTGTCTCCCACAGTATCCTCCTGGAGAAACTGGCTGCCCATGGCTTGGATGGGTATACTCTCCACTGGGTTAAAAACTGGCTGGAGGCCGGGCCCAGAGAGTGCTGGGGAATGGAGTTAAATCCAGTCGGCGGCCGGTCACGAGTGGTGTCCCACGGGGCTCAGTATTGGGGCTGGTTCTCATTAACAACTTCATCAATGATCTGGATGAGGGGATCGAGTGCACCCTCAGTCAGTTCCCAGGTGACACCAAGTTGGGTGGGAGTGTTGATCTGCTGGAGGGTAGAGAGGCTTTGCAGAGGGATCTGGACAGGTTGGATGGATGGGCTGAGACCAACGGGATGAGGTTCAACAAGGCCAAGTGCCGGGTCCTGCCCTTGGGTCCCACCAGCCCCCTGCAGCGCTCCAGGCTGGGGGCAGAGTGGCTGGAGCTGCCTGGCAGAAAAGGACCTGGGGGTGTTGGTGGACACCGGCTGAACAGGAGCCAGCAGTGTGCCCAGGTGGCCAAGAAGGCCAACAGTATCCTGTGTCAGGAACAGTGTGGGGAGTAGGACTCAGGGGGTGACCGTCCCCCTGTACTGGGCACTGGTGAGGCCCCACCTCAAGGGCTGTGTCCAGTCCAGAGTGTTCACAAAAAAAAGACATTGAGGTGCTGGAGCGGGTCCAGAGAAGGGCAACGAAGCTGACAAGGGATCTGGAGAACAAGTCTTATGAGGAGAGGCTGAGGGAGCTGGTGTTGTCAGCCCTGGAGAAAAGGAGGCTGAGGGATAAGAGGAAATGGCTTCAAGTTGCACCAGGGGAGGTTCAGATAGGATACTGGGAAACATTTTTACACGGAAAGGGTTATTAAGCCTTGGAATGGGCTGCCCAGGGAAGCAGCTGAGGCACCATCCCTGGAGATATTTAAAAGATGGGCTGACATAGTGCTTAGAGACATGGTTTAGTGATGGCTTTTTATCAGTGGTAGGTTGACAGTTGACTCAGTGATCTGGTCCCTTCCAACCTAGACAATTCTATGATTCTATGAATTTCAACACATCACCGGATTCTTTTGGAGTAACATCATCTTTAATTTTTCAATATAACACGACCTCCCTCTTGTTGACCAAGGCCACATGCATACAACCAGAATACACTGATGATACTACTATACAGATACTACAAAAATTCAGTTTTGAAGTTTTTCTCCGTTGGAGAAAACTCACATTTCTTCTAGGAACAAAAGCCTTCTGGGAAGTGTTTTTGTTGGGTTTTTTTTAGGGCAGCAAAGCAGAAAAAAATCTACTGTAAGCTATGGACAGGCTTCCATCTCTCCATAAAGGACTCAGGTCTTAGACTGTCAAAGTATAATCCTCTACTGTTAGAGCAAATGAGATACCTATGATTTTTTGTTCATACTCTTCATAACAGACGGACTCAAGCAGGAAACAATGCCCTCACCCAGTTCTTTGGGTACATCATACCCCTTCTCTGTCCTCACTATCAACTGTAGTGGCAACAGTTTAACACATATGAAAATCTGGAAGGAGAACAGCTAGATTAGAAATGAAAAATGCTGATTTGTAGTATACATTCTGCTAGCTGAGACCCTGACCCAATGAAAGAGTGAAAGGGTTCTCATCAACTTAGCAGAACTGCTCACTGCAGGAGGCATGTGGATGGAAGAGAGGAGTTCCTGCAATACACATGCCTCTTGAGGGGACTGAAGGAGTCCTTGAAACAGGAGAAACAAAAGATAGTCTAACAATGAGCTCTCTGGATCTACAACCTGGCTGTGGTTTGGCAGGTTATCTTGCAAATTTGCAGAAACATGCTTGGAGCAGACAATACCAAACTTTCTTTTGACAAAGTCAGCCTATTTCCAAAGGACTTATTAGAATATAAATAAATAAATAGAACAAAACTTAAACAAAACCAAAAACCCCCACAGATCCAAACTTTGAAAGAGAAACTAACTGCAATCCCATTTAGAAAAAGGGCATCATAAACAATACCTATATCAGATATTTCACATATACCAGATTTTTTTTGTAATACGAACAGGTATTTAGTGAGATTCAACCAGACTGAGATTATAAGCTTATTTCACAAATAGCAAAACACTACTGTTGCATGGGAAAGGCCACTGAGAACAGGTGAATTTGAACCAGTAAAGCTTTACGTACAGGTCACCTTCAAACTATTACTATCTTGTGCCTGACAAGCTACCATCTCCTGATGGAAAGGAAAGTCAAGGGGAAGAAGGCAATATGCTGAGGGCATCAGACCACGTTTCAAGTATTATAAGTGCATGCTGAGGACTATAGCTGGTTCATAATGCATCTATGACACCTTGGTTTGTGAGTGAAAGATAATGTATTTAAATCATTAGGTGGAAGCTCTCCAGTAGCTGATCTCCACCATGAGTCAAGTTCATGCTCCTGAAGCTGTGGATTTGATTCTAATAGTTTACACATGCTAATTAAAAAGACAGTAGAAGAAAAAAGTTTACAAAACATTGTCCCTGCACTCGCCAGAAACCAGCACAGGAGATGAATTGCTTGGGTCACCATTTAAATAAATAAATAAATACATTCTGCACGCAGAGCTCATTATAGATTTGCTTACAAGTTCATTTCCTATAGAAAACTAAACAGCAGGAAAAAAATGTATCTAAATCAAGTTAATGAGAAAAAGCTGGACAGAACATGCAAACACCTGGACAGAAACCCTCCTTTTATGTTGTTTCACAATAAATAGTAGACAGTTAGAGACCATCACTATTATACCCAGCTGAGGACCCACATGTAGCTGACTGCTATAAAAAAAA
>NW_015094509.1:1173609-1189312 GCF_001431845.1 Calidris pugnax
GCTACAGGAGAGCTGGGGAAGGACTCTTTTATCAGGGAGTGTAGCGACAGGATGAGGGGTAAGGGTTTTAAACTTAAAGATGGTAGAATTAGGCTAGATACTAGGAAGAAATTCTTTGCTGTGAGGGTGGTGAGAGCCTGGCCCAGGTTGCCCCGAGAAGCTGTGGCTGCCCCATCCCTGGAGGGGTTCAAGGCCAGGCTGGATGGGGCTTGGAGCAACCTGGTCTGGTGGGAGGTGTCCCTGCCCAGGGCAGGGGGGTTGGAACTCAATGATCTTTAAGGTCCTTTCCAACTCTAACCATTCTATGATTCTATGAATTATTATTTTTTTTTTTGTTAAAAGCTCAAAATATCTAACAACTGAGCATTACTCCTCTCCTACAAGTTCAATACATGACAAACTTTTCACCAAAATAGCGTGGCAAATATATTACTGAAGTTGATCAAAATGGTAACATGATGGTGAATTTATTTTTACAGTTTTTCAGTTGACACAGCAATTGTGTTGTTTAAACTGTTTTTAGCTTTCTGACAGATGTATACACTGTGTGTATTTTGAAAGTACTGGTGTAAAACAGCTATCACTTGGAATCAAGCCTTTGAATCTTGCAATAACATATGCGTCCCTTTGTAACTATGAGATAATTTTATTAGGAAATATAAGGATGCTTCATTCTACCCTGTAAACCTCCTTACTATGAAAGGTTTAGGTTTTTTACTTAAAAATTTGTTACAGAAATAATCTGTCAATGAACATATGCTGCATGAAAGCAAACTTATCGCTAGACTACTGTTTCTTGGCCGCTTTAAAAACTGTTTTTTAACAAACGTATTATGGAATATTCTAAATCTCTCATTTCTTTCTTTCCTCTGTCTAATCCAGAGGTTATTAATTCATGATTAATATAAAATAACAACAACTTAAGGATGAGAGGGAACGTCCTCAAGTTGCTCTGGGGGAGGTTTAGATTGAATATCAGGAGAAGTTTCATCACTGACAGGGTTGTCAAGCATTGGAACAGGCTCCCCAAGAAGCGGTTGAGTCACCATCCTTGGAGATATTTAAAAGATGTGTAGAGGTGGTGCTTAGGGACATGGTTTAGTGGTGGAGGTGGTGGTGTTAGGTAAATGGTTGGACTTGATGATACTAAGAATCTTTTCCAACTTAAATGATTCTATGATTGGATTCTGTGATTGAAAAAGTCTTTTCTATTCCATGATTGAAAAAGTCTTTTGGTATTTTTAACATAGAAGCTTACTTGCTTGTTTTAACAGCCAATTTCTAAAGGCTATCAGCATTTGAAGAACAGGCTGAAGAACTCTACATGCAGATTCTCAGGAGAGTCTCCATCCTCTATCAGATGCAGGAGGTAACATAGCGACAAAGGATGAGGAGAAGGCTGAGGTACTTAATGCCTTCTTTGCCTCAGTCTTTAGTAGTAGAGTAGGCTCCCCAAGTACCCAGACCCCTGAGCCAGCAGATAGGGGCAGGGAGTAGAATGAAGATTCCACAATCCAAGGGAAGATGGTGAGGGACCTGCTCCAAGACTGGGACATACACAAGTCTATGGGGCTGGATGGGATCCACCCGAGGGCACTGAGGGAGCTGGTGGAAGTGCTCACTGAGCCACTCTCCATCATTTACCAGTAGTCCTGGCAAACTGGGGAGGTCCCGGCTGACCAGCATCTGGCCAATGTGACGCCCATCCACAAGAAGGGTCGGAAGGATGATCCAGGGAACTCCAGGCCTGTCAGTCTGACCTCAGTGCCTGGGAAGGTCATGGAACAGACCATCCTGAGTGCCATTATGTGGCACATGAAGGACACCCAGGTGATCAGGCCCAGCCAGCACGGGTTCACAAGGGGCAGGTCCTGCTTGACAAACCTGATCTCCTTCTGTGACAAAGAGACCCACTTGCTGGATGAAGGAAAGGCTGTGGATGTTGTTTACCTGGACTTTAGCAAGGCCTTTGATACTGTCTCCCACAGTATCCTCCTGGAGAAACTGGCTGCCCATGGCTTGGATGGGTATACTCTCCACTGGGTTAAAAACTGGCTGGAGGCCGGGCCCAGAGAGTGCTGGGGAATGGAGTTAAATCCAGTCGGCGGCCGGTCACGAGTGGTGTCCCACGGGGCTCAGTATTGGGGCTGGTTCTCATTAACAACTTCATCAATGATCTGGATGAGGGGATCGAGTGCACCCTCAGTCACTGCGGAATGGAGTCAAATCCAGTCGGCGGCCGGTCACAAAGGACCTGGGGGTGTTGGTGGACACCGGCTGAACAGGAGCCAGCAGTGTGCCCAGGTGGCCAAGAAGGCCACCAGCATCCTGTGTCAGGAACAGCGTGGGGAGTCAGGGGGTGACCGTCCCCCTGTCTTAGGCACTGGTGAGGCCCCACCTCAAGGGCTGTGTCCAGTCCAGAGTGTTCACAAAAAAAAGACATTGAGGTGCTGGAGCGGGTCCAGAGAAGGGCAACGAAGCTGACAAGGGATCTGGAGAACAAGTCTTATGAGGAGAGGCTGAGGGAGCTGGTGTTGTCAGCCCTGGAGAAAAGGAGGCTGAGGGATAAGAGGAAAAGTCCTCAAGTTGCACCAGGGGAGGTTTAGATTGGACATTAGGAAAAACTTTTACATTGAGAGGTTTATTAAGCATCAGAATGAGCTGCCCAGGGAAGCAGCTGAGGCACCATCCCTGCAGGTATTTAAAAGACAAGTTGACATGGTGCTGGGGGACAAAGTTTAGGGGTTTTTTTTTATCAGAGTTAGGTTGATGGTTGGACTAGATGATCTTAAAGGTCCCTTCAACACATCACCGGATTCTTTTGGAGTAACATCATCTTTAATTTTTCAATATAACACGACCTCCCTCTTGTTGACCAAGGCCACATGCATACAACCAGAATACACTGATGATACTACTATACAGATACTACAAAAATTCAGTTTTGAAGTTTTTCTCCGTTGGAGAAAACTCACATTTCTTCTAGGAACAAAAGCCTTCTGGGAAGTGTTTTTGTTGGGTTTTTTTTAGGGCAGCAAAGCAGAAAAAAATCTACTGTAAGCTATGGACAGGCTTCCATCTCTCCATAAAGGACTCAGGTCTTAGACTGTCAAAGTATAATCCTCTACTGTTAGAGCAAATGAGATACCTATGATTTTTTGTTCATACTCTTCATAACAGACGGACTCAAGCAGGAAACAATGCCCTCACCCAGTTCTTTGGGTACATCATACCCCTTCTCTGTCCTCACTATCAACTGTAGTGGCAACAGTTTAACACATATGAAAATCTGGAAGGAGAACAGCTAGATTAGAAATGAAAAATGCTGATTTGTAGTATACATTCTGCTAGCTGAGACCCTGACCCAATGAAAGAGTGAAAGGGTTCTCATCAGCTCAGCAGAACTGCTCACTGCAGGAGGCATGTGGATGGAAGAGAGGAGTTCCTGCAATACACATGCCTCTTGAGGGGACTGAAGGAGTCCTTGAAACAGGAGAAACAAAAGATAGTCTAACAATGAGCTCTCTGGATCTACAACCTGGCTGTGGTTTGGCAGGTTATCTTGCAAATTTGCAGAAACATGCTTGGAGCAGACAATACCAAACTTTCTTTTGACAAAGTCAGCCGATTTCCAAAGGACTTATTAGAATATAAATAAATAAATAGAACAAAACTTAAACAAAACCAAAAACCCCCACAGATCCAAACTTTGAAAAAGAAACTAACTGCAATCCCATTTAGAAAAAGGGCATCATAAACAATACCTATATCAGATATTTCACATATACCAGATTTTTTTTTGTAATACAAACAGGTATTTAGTGAGATTCAACCAGACTGAGATTATAAGCTTATTTCACAAATAGCAAAACACTACTGTTGCATGGGAAAGGCCACTGAGAACAGGTGAATTTGAAGCAGTAAAGCTTTATGTACAGGTCACCTTCAAACTATTACTATCTTGTGCCTGACAAGCTACCATCTCCTGATGGAAAGGAAAGTCAAGGGGAAGAAGGCAATATGCTGAGGGCATCAGACCACGTTTCAAGTATTATAAGTGCATGCTGAGGACTATAGCTGGTTCATAATGCATCTATGACACCTTGGTTTGTGAGTGAAAGATAATGTATTTAAATCATTAGGTGGAAGCTCTCCAGTAGCTGATCTCCACCATGAGTCAAGTTCATGCTCCTGAAGCTGTGGATTTGATTCTAATAGTTTACACATGCTAATTAAAAAGACAGTAGAAGAAAAAAGTTTACAAAACATTGTCCCTGCACTCGCCAGAAACCAGCACAGGAGATGAATTGCTTGGGTCACCATTTAAATAAATAAATAAATACATTCTGCACGCAGAGCTCATTATAGATTTGCTTACAAGTTCATTTCCTATAGAAAACTAAACAGCAGGAAAAAATGTATCTAAATCAAGTTAATGAGAAAAAGCTGGACAGAACATGCAAACACCTGGACAGAAACCCTCCTTTTATGTTGTTTCACAATAAATAGTAGACAGTTAGAGACCATCACTATTATACCCAGCTGAGGACCCACATGTAGCTGACTGCTATAAAAAAAATAAAAAAGAATGTACTCCCCACTGCAGGGTATGTATCTTTTTTAAAAGCATGCTTTGGGCAATGAAAATAGCGCAATTATTCTACTGCATTTGACCGTGTGCCATCACAACAGAGACTGCAGCGTCATTACCAGAAAAGTGCTTTTAATATCTGCCCTTGCCTAACAGCTTAAAACACTACTGAAAACCTTGCTCATGCTTGCAAAGCTGTAAACGTAGACAAAGGAGGTTTTAGATGAGTGACTTTTACTTTAGAATGGTGTATATGGACCTAAAAGTGATCTTCTCGCAGGACAGAAAATGAGGTATCACAAAAGACTGATCCTACACATACCAAGTAATTATCCCCATGTTTGGATTTGAGCATTTGGGTTACATCTTGTAGATTGTGGAGATAAGTTTCCTCAGAACAGCTAGCAGGGAAGGATACAGCAATGATCCGCTCCGTGATGTAAGTGAGGTCAAGTTGATAGCCTTCCTCCATAATGTGATCAAAGTCTGCACTTCTGTGAAGAAATTTGATGTGAAAGTTCAGAGCAAAGCCGATAAGAGCACACACAACATATTAATGAGAAGAAACTGCAACTTGGGACTCATACAGTAAAAGCATCTGATGTTTCCAATATTTTCGTTACAGTTACAACTTACTAAATGCCTACAGAGCTCAAATTATTCAGTTGAGTACACAAAGGGAGTTGGCCAAACAGCAGAGTTCTTCACATCAAAACTAGAGTGAAAAAAATCTCTGCAATTAATATGTAGAAAAGCAGTAAAAGGAAGCAACTTTGGCAAATGCTACTGCAAAAAATTTAGGAGTTAAACAGAAAACATATTGGTATTTATGTCTGCACAGATTTCTTTTTCTGTAGAATTGCTTTCTGCATTCTGTAGAATACTTTACAGCTTTACAAATTGGTAGATTCACCAGCGATCTGTAAAACACTGCAGATAGATACAGTCTTGAAATCTGCACTGAGTAACACTGAATTGAATCCAAAACCAGTCCTCAAACTGCAACAGACACCAATGTAAACCAATTCGTCTCACAAGCTAGTCTCCAGACACTGTTTACTCTTAACTTCTCCTTTGTTTCCAGCTTCACAAAACCAGGCACCTTACCTTGCCCTTTTTAATAGAATAATCAAAAGATTACAGTCATTAAAAGTAAGCTCTGAAGTTAAATATAAGTTCAGCAAACATGCTCAGTTGTTTTCTTAGACAGGGATTGTAAAAATGGTACTTGCATAGTGGGACATGTCTTGCAGAAGACTGAACTCACAGAAATTACAACCACAAACAACAAAACCTGAACGACCACAGCATCATGTAACACTACTACGCAAAATATGAGAGAAATACTTGCCGTGATCCTTTGTCACAACTGAAAGAGGAGTTCTTCAAAGCACTGCTGGAACTCTGGAACAAAGCAAGCAGAGCAGTCAGTCCGGCACCTTCCTTGGCATCACTAGGTCAATGTTCCTGCCTTTTTCCCCTCATTTATTATGGTTGTATTGTGGAAAACTAGAGCCACAATAGGGTAAGAGAGTATCATTGCCTTATGTTTTGACCGCAAACACTGTGGTTATGGCCAGGTTATGTCCCCCTCTTCATACAGACTCACTACTACCTCCTCCAACTCACTGCCGTCAGAGAAGG
Organism: Calidris pugnax; assembly: GCF_001431845.1. NCBI lineage: Eukaryota > Metazoa > Chordata > Aves > Charadriiformes > Scolopacidae > Calidris > Calidris pugnax. The sequence continues at coordinate 1,179,845 of NW_015094509.1, forward strand.
ACTGGCTGTCTTTTGTGCTCTTCTTCCTAACTGCACTAAGAAACATTCAATGGACTTCTGAGAAGATGAAGCTTGAATCTCTGTCTAAACCTGCAAAAGTAAGTTCCTCTCAAGTCATTCTCTCATGATAACACTGAAAAATATACTCAATTTATTCCAGTATCAAAGTTCTGGGAGTCTGAAGAGAAGCCTGAGCTGCAGTGGTTTTACTTTATGAGAGTTTTGTAGTTCTATTTGTTCAGTAATAGTAACTATGCATTAAAAATTGTCAAAATCTTCTCCCTCATGAATCTTAGTAATAGACTTTTTCTCACCTAATTTTAGCTGTCTTAGAATTAAGCTCCGGTGTGATTATCACCCAAGCTCTCTGCATGTAATGAGAGAGCCATCTAGAGGTGGCAGGGTCCCTTCTTTCCAGGATAGGCTTGTGGAAAAAAGACAACTATTGCTATAATAACATTAAATAAAAATTTAAAAAAAAAAATTTACTTTACATTTAGGTATATTTTTTATACAGAAAATCAGAAGTTCAATTTAATATCATGTATCAGTAACTCCATAAGAGAAAGAGTAATCACTCATCCTCCTGCCCTGAATCCACACTTGCTATACAGAAAAACTCACAGAAAAGCTTATTTAGATGAAGGGCAAGAGCTGGAAAGCTGATAAACCCTGTACAATTTGGGTACACATATGACAAATATTCCCAAACCAAATAAGCTGTGTTCAAATGAAAGAGGCCCTGGAACTTTCCATGCAGTGACACTATATCAAAATCTAAGACAGCTAGGACATACACAAGCGGCTCCTTCCAAAATTTCTGGAAATGAGCTGTTCTGGTAAATTTTAAAGCACACCTGATGGCATACGGTGTACCTCACCTAAGTGCTTGGTCCCAGTTCCACTAGTTCCTATCTTTACTAAGGTATCAGAAAATGAGGAAACCATGGGATTTTCAACTTCTTTTTACTCAGTCCTTTCTTGTGATTTTAAAGGCTGTAGGTAATACACCATGGGTGCCAAAACAAGTAAATAAGTAATAAACTGAAATTCAAGAAAAAGCTTTTAGAATGTTTTGGTTTGATAACTAGAAAGCAAACAGTGAAACATGCCCCTCACTCTGCTTCCTTGATCTCTCTTGGTCACAGGGATGTATCTATTGCTTAAGAAGTACTTCCACCATTTTAAAATAAATTTTGTGACTAAACCTCCATGTAACCTGAATAATCACTCACTTATTTTCTCACCACAGGAAGCTGCCAAGTGATAAAATCATTCTCTGTTGCACACTGTTGTAGCATATAAATTAGCATATAGCCTAGTAGCATGCAGCATATAAGCATATGAACACTAACATAATGCAAACCACTCGCAGCAAAAAACGAGCTAGTGAGATCTATATTTACTGTATGCATGCCATGGCCACCTACTGAAACCCATAGTATTGTGTAACCTTTCCTGCTCTGGGTATAAAAACAGATAATCCTGACACCTTTCACAATTCACCAGCTGGTGTAACTTAAATTGCCGGCGCTGTTTGAAGTACCTGTAACATAGTTCAAAACTTTAGCTGATTGGTTGCACATATAAAAATGTATCAGTGTAAAAGGACTCTTCTTCTGAGGTCTCAGCTGGGACTCACATTTCACCCCACGGTCCCGAACAGCTGTACTACTCTTCAGTCTCTCATTATGGCCAAGCTTTTATACAAATTCTGGAAACCTCCCAAAATCAACAGAACCCTGACGTCTCCACAAAAGACTTTGATTCAGACCATGGAACTTCCCATTGCTATTCTATGGTGCACCAAAGTACTAAATTTTACTTAACCCTTCATAGTGTCAAGATCACCTTGTACCTTATATGATGACTGCAGTCAATGGAACAAAGTCAAGGACACACCTCCATTCTTCTGCATGTCCTCTAGGTTCTAGTCACTTCCTCCTCTCTTCCATGGCTTAATTATCTTGTAGCCAGCAATGCTTTCTTTTTCTTCAGGTTTTTCTTTTCACTATTTGTTTTGTTCACTAATTATCAATGACCACACCACATTTCCCCTCACAGCTAAAATATTCAGCAAAATTGAACAGATATAATACATGACTTATTACAGAAACTTGAACTTCTGTGACTGGCTCTCTTTGTTCTAACATCTTTTGTGTGGTTTTAAGGGTCATTTCACTCTTAAGAAAGGGATTCTTCTTCTGGATCAAGTCACACACACATACCCTCAGAATCCAAGTTTTACCAAGCACAGGATTCAACGGCACAGGCCAGACTATCCATAAAGGCAAATCATCTCCCATCCAAGTTAAAAAACACCAAAAATCACCACAAAAACCCAACAAAATAAAAAACCCTACTATTTTCTGCCTTGTTGCTTACTGGAGAGATAATAGCAAAACATTTGGCTGACCTTCCAAGACAGCAAATGCCATCTGGCATCTCCCAGGATGGACAACTGCACTGAAAAATCTTTCAAAACTAGATATGATTTTCGCATCCTGTTGCGTCCTGTCAACCAACAGCAGCAGAGAAGATGCAGAAAAATAATGGCTCAAAATGGGGTATTTAAACACAGCTGGTGAATAATTTAGAGTTGTAACTAGGATAGATCCAGTGGAACTAGCACTTGATGTGTTGCCAGTAGGACAGACCACCCTGAGATTATTCTTCCTTGAGCTTCTCCTCACAACTCTTGTTCCCCTTCTTCCCTGGGGCTGCCTAGCAACACAGACAGTATAACCTGTCATTTCAGAAGAGAATTTGGAAGAAAGAAAACACCTCTCATTTACCTATTTATTCAGTTTTAAGGAATTTTTTATCTCCCAAACAAACAGATCAATCCCAAGCAATAACACATAAAAGTAAAACATGTAAACAAGGGCAGAGAGCCTTTTGGTCTCTGATTTAGTCTCTGATGAGACTGATTCAGCTGCAGATGTTGGAAGGAAACCAGCAGAGGGAGGCAATTGCTTCTCAGAAGACAACTGTCTTCTCTGTGGCCACGGGATGGTATTAACAAGCAAATTCATTGCATCCAAGGTACTGCCTTTTTCCTGTGAAAACTCAAGTCGTGCAACTCTTTCCTTTGACATTCTCCTCACTGCTTCTTTTACCATCTTTAGCTCCTGCCTCTAGTCCTGGGCACATCGCAGAGCTTGCTATCCCAACTTTCTCCAAAATGCAGTCCTCAAGAGGAGACCACCTCAGAGAGCAGTACGGCCTAGGCATGATACAGAAGCTAAGGAACAGACCCATATTTAATCCTACATGGTTGTCACCAGGTCACAACAGTCACCAGAAGGTAAGTTTCCCAGCACAGGCAGCAGCCTAGGAAGTGGTGAAGCCAGCAATTAAAGCACAGCTTGGACAAAAGAGGCTTTTGACATCAGTCCTGTTTATCCCCTTCCTCTGACGCCAAAGAGGATGAACCTGCCGATCAATCCCCTGCTCTGCCTCCCACAGCAACCCCGTGCTGTCAGCAGGCTCAATCTCCTATCTCTACAATCTCTCTTCCAGTCTCAGCACCCTCTGTGCTCCTCCAGAACCAAGGGGGAGTGAGAAGTAACCTCTCTGCTAAGCCTGCATCCATCCATCGCCTCTCCAGGAAAGAGATGGGGACGAGCGAGTGAAAAATAACACCTACGAAAAAAAAATCAAAATAAACAATATCTGTAAAAAAAAAAAAATATGTCCCTCAGCAAGATGATTATCCTCAACCTTTCCAAGAACTGAAAAGGGGAACGTGGGTCACAGCTAGAAGGCTTACACACTTCACAGGCTGCAGTCCTCTGCAGTAGCGCTTCAGAGACCACAAATATCACGGCAGGGACAGAGGGGGAAGGGAGAGCAGTTTTGCCCCAGATAAATTTATTTACATTTTTTCAGTACACTGATTAACTATCTTTTATAGGACAGCTCTGAGGGGAAAAAAAAGGATAATCAAAAGCCTAGTATGTAAACTGCCAGTTTCCAATACCAAAGTAAAACCAGACACACGGGCCACACACAACTTACCCCTTTTGAGACTAGAATCAAAGGTAGGTTAACAAAGCCAAATAAAAAAATCATTCCGTAGCTTTTCCCAAGGACCCCTTCCTGTCATTGAACTAATATACTAATTAAAAGTGATCTCAGCAGAATATAAGAACTCCTGGTTTCCAGGACCTGCTTGTTTTGGACTGTTGAGCCAGCTGTACATCAACTGCCCGCTCCTCCGAGGGACAGCACCCCTGAAAACGCACGGCCGGGGAACCTGAGGTGCATTCACACAGCTCATCTATTCCTCTCTTCCCTCCTTCTTAAACGGGAGCATTAACAAGCATAAGGATCAATGAGTAAGTAGAAACTACAACTATCAGAAATTTAAATCAATGAATAATCTGCGACTTAAAGGTATCAGGAGGTATTTTGAAAGAATGACACAGATCTATTTGGGATATAAATATTTTATTTGTGCCTATTTTTCATGTTGATACAAGCATCAGAAAACTCGATGAGTTAATTTGTCTAAAAATTACATGCATTTTACACAGCTTTTAATTAGCTTATGAAACTTTTTCCACACAACTGTTCACCATTCAAACTACCATAAATAAAAATATGAATAGAGAGACTGAGCAGCAGGAGACCTGAATGCATTTTAGCTACATTTGCGATGGCATTTTCATTCCCCAAGCCATGGATAGGAATCAGAAGAAATTCTCTAACCTATTCTAAGGCACAGTGTAACAGTTTTATACACTCTAGGGTACTGCAGAAAAGACAGGACAATGAACTACACTGATTGTTGGACTGCTCCAACCATGATCATTCTTATTGACACAGTAGTTGCTTTTAGAAGCTACAGCGACACACATGTTTGAATGTCTTGGATGAGAACCAAAATTTGCATAATCTTTTGGCCTCTGGCTTTAGAATTATTCCTAATATGGAAAACAAAGATTCATGCCTTGTGAATACAAATGTTTCTATGCTAGTGTCTATTCCTGCGGTAAGTATTAAAAAATTAATTAAAAAAATTTTTTTTGGAGTTGACTCTGCAGAAGAGATTTATCATTATTTCTACTGCAAACAGCTATTTGTTTGGCTGTACATTTTATTTTTGTTCTGTATACTGTGTTCCATAGAAATAAAGTAGTGTAACAGCAAGAATCCAGACAGAAGTGCCCCTTGCAAGTAGCAGCGTCTGCAGAAGTTATAAACCCCAGCTTGTGTCTCCCTGCCAAAAAAACTACCCTGAGCCACTGGCCAAGCTGCTCCCACAATTCTTCCCTGTAACACTTCAGGCAAGACAGACAGGCTCCCCTCAACCAGTTAACTGCAGGGCTTTTCATCCAGCTCATCTTTATCAAGTTCAGGGGGCACTTGCATATGGAGTTCCATCTTCCAGCCTGCTGGGTCACCAAGAAGCTAACAGGGGCAGGAAGATCAGCTTCCAGCTTGCTTAGATGCAGAGAAGCAGCCCCGTTCACAGCCTGAAAGATCCTGGTACAGCTGGGTCTTCTTCCCATCTTTTTCTCCTCTTTTAAAAAATTGAAATCCGTAACAGAGAAGGCACATCACAAATGTTGGGTACTAAGGATTCTTTAGGAGAGAATACTGAATGCATGTAAAGTCCGTCTCCAAGTGACAATGAGGCACAATTGATGTTTTACTTCATATAAAATTTTACAGATATGTCTCAAGACTGGGAGTTCACACCAACCTTCATAAGGCTGGCATCCAGCCCCAATGTCCCGGTCTGAGGTAAAACACAACCAACTCTCTGTTCAGTGATTTTACATCCCAGCCAGGCCCCTTCGAACTCTCTGAAATTAACAGCGTGTTGTGGAGAAAACTGCTCCTTCTCAGAGCGATAAGGCCAATGTCTGTGCCCCATGCCAAGAACACGCAGAGAGGCCCTTGCTTATACTCATTGCTATAACAACCAAGGTCAACCAATTTCATTAATTGCCCCATTAAGAGGGTCAGAAGCAGCAAAGCGTAGAGGGGTCCCACCCGTGGGGAGGAGGGGACAGGAGAGGTGACCCCAAACCTGACAACAGGGTGTTCCATCCCATCTGCCCCGTGCTCAGGGTAAAAGCTGAGGGATCAAAGGGTCAGCTCTCTCTTGCTCCAATGGCCGACGTCCAAAGAGGACTCTGTCTGTCCATCTGCCTTTGATCCCCATCCGTGTGTTCCTGACTCCAGAGCTGGAACCCAGTTCCCATCCGTCGCTGAGTCCAGGCTGGGACGTGCCCAGTGCCTGCTGGGGATGGACTGGCATCCTGGGAGCTTGATACGGTTTTCTATATATTGTATCTATTTTCATTATTTTCTTCTTTTTGATTTTAATATTAATTCTTCAGTAAAGTAGTTTAGTTCATTCTAAACTTCTAAATCTCTTTATCTCTTCCTCTCCTCTCTTTTGGGGGAGGTGGAGCTGGCAGGACGGGCCATCTGACAGTCTGGTTTTGGTAAATTTGGCTGAAACCATGACACCCAGCCAGTGTTGTGTAACACTGGCTCTTGCACACACGGAGCAGGAGCACACCTGTCACAGCAACACTTGAACGACTCTGTTCCACAGCAAACCTATGGGGAACTTACTATGTCTGTATTTAAGTATTACCATGTTAAGTGCTAAGCCAGAAGTTTAGCTCAACTAACTAAAATAATACATGCGCTCCAGCTCCAGTTGTGGCACAGCTTCATAATTACTCCTCAGCTTTGAAACGGGTCTTGAATGAATACTATCCACAGGCAATGTAATTAAGCACAACAGACACAGCAGAACATAAACATTTCTGTATTAATTCACACCTACCCTGTGATGAGGCTTTGTAGGAGCCCTGCACAACCTAACCTAGGAGTTACCTCCTAACTCTGTAAGGAGGTACGGTGATGTCCACATTGGAAAGAAAAAAACACAGTGGCAAAGACTCCTGAAGTAGGTCTACCAAGCTTCTCTCTGACCTAGTTAAGATGCCAGACATCAAAACCGAAGCCAACTGTCATCCCGAATTTAGCACCCTATTAACTAACAGAAAATTATGTGCATGCAATTCTTGGATAGGAGTGACAGAATCACTTCTGCCAGCCTTTAGTTGAAACAAGAAGCCTCATTTACTTGTTTTTAATATGTTAATGTTAATATCAAGAATCAAATAAGATTCCAGTTCACGGGGGTACAAGGAAGCCCTCTATATGTAAGAAAATGCACTTCTGACTTCCTGAGGAAGAAAGTGTAATTCATGCCACAGAGCTATCCCAACCATTAGAATTAAGCTAACAAAATTTTGGTTCTGACACTACCAAAGTTCAAGCCAAACTCTTTATTTATGTTTACACAGCTTGCCTATAAAGCAGTAAGGGCTGACACTAGAAATATTCCATTAACAGTCACACTGCTGAGAAAAAGCAAAAGAACTTTTCTTTCCTGGACCAGATGCCACAGAATGAGATGCAAAAGAGGGAGAGGAAGGGGGAAGAAATCCCGGAGCCAAATAAAAGAGTCAGGCAGTTAAAGGAGTCTCTTCCAATTCAGTTAATGAACCAAAAGGAGAAGTAGTGTGGCACAAATTTAGAAGAAAGAGAAGGCATGAAGACAAGGAACACACCTCCTGCCAGCAGGACAGAGACGGGATGTGTGCTGCACCACGGGTCACAGACCCAGAGCTGCAGGAGCCTCCTCCAGGCCATGGCAGCATCTGGCCCCACTGCCTGCAGACACCACTTTCTTACCAATCTCCCAGCCCTGCAGCTTTACACCTCCTCTCTTTTCCAAATAGGTACAGGTATTCCAACCACTGTCTTTCAGTTCAGAACTTTCTTCTATTTCCCCATGAGCCCCTGCCCCTCATCCATGTCACCTTTTGCTCCTGGGATATACTGGTCCATGGAAAGGAACTACCAAAAATTGCAGGAAACTTGCTAGTGATCAAATAAAACCAATGCAAAATATAATATGACAAATGGCACAGCTGAAAAAGAATCGCTTGCCATTAAAGCTACCTTCAAAATGGCTGTGCATGAGCTACTATGTGTACAGAAAAACAACCCCGAAACACATGACCTTGGCTGGTGTAATAAGCAACCAGCACAAAGAGAAAGCCCTCTGAAGTATTCAGATGTAACACAAGGAAGCGAAAAACTTTCAACTGACAGTAGAAAACAATCTGCAATTATTTTCCTCACAATGTATCTCATTATTTTGCTTCACATTTGTTGTACTAGAAGCAGCTGTCACAACCAATTATTCACATGCAGATAACTAAGTGGCTTATTCTCATTTTTTTTTTATTTTAGTTCATTTGTCTCATTAAGGAAGAGTGAAGTAAAGGGAGAAACAATCTTTTCACTAGTCATTTCAGCTGGTTTCAATCTCAAATATATCCTAGCAATTCAGAAATAATTATAATTTTACTGGAACAGTGTAGATACCAACACATGGATGCAACCACAGAGCTGAACTTGGCTGTAGAAAAACATTTACTACCACCCCAAGTAAGCTAATACGAATACAGCCTCTGGTCTCCTGCCTATATAGGTATTCGGGGATCAGAACTGTGCCCATCCTGCAAAGAGTGGCACCAGCAGAAGCACACAGCACTGAACGTGGACACCATCACAACACAAATGCAACACGCACAAGACTAACACCGTGATGCTCCTTTATTGCACAGACAGCTGCTCTGGATCGCACAATGAATCTTGCAAGTCCTTCCCTCTGCCCCTTCTTAGATGTTAACTTCATCCTTACAGTGGGGAATCAAATACGACACCGTGATGCTCCTTTATTGCTGCTCTGGAATCGCACAATGAATCAGCAGAGACCACACGCATCTTGCAAGTCCTTCCCTCTGCCCCTTCTTCAATGTTAACTTCATCCTTACAGTGGGGAATCAAATACATCAACCACAGTTGCCTACTAACAGACAGTCAACTATAGGCACGTCTCAAGATTTATTTAGAAATCAAAGAAACTTGGTATCTCTGATAAAAGGCAACTGCAAAGGACTTCAAAAAGTCTTTTCTTCTCGCTTACTTCACAGAAATTGTTATAAAAGTATACTCATTCATGCTTTCTGTATTGAAACCTGCAATACCACCCATTTACAGAAATTCCTACACCACTTAGAAGACTGGGTTCTACTGCACTTTGATAAATGTATTTAATGCTACTTGTACCAGTAGTACTACAGTAACAGTAATAATAAAGGTTGGGAAAGGACATTGAATTTGTTTTGTAAATAACATGGCACAGTAACTTGAACAAATAAAGGCTAAAAGATCAACTGCATATTGACCGTAATACAAGAACTAATATTCTTCTCGCTGAAAAAAACCTCTCTTGAATTTCCAACTCCTCTGAATATCATCAATCTATGAAGATGTCAATATTTCTCTTTACTCCTCCTCTGCTGGGTTTAGAAATGAAGAACACAGAGTTCATGACATTGTTTCTAGATAAACTGGAGGGGG
>NW_015094509.1:1189322-1235835 GCF_001431845.1 Calidris pugnax
GCAGGAAGGGGGACACAGACCATTAATTATCTTAATCAAAGGCTAATTTCACACACTATAGGAAACAATGTGTGTGCTTTGAAAATGGCTTGCAACAAACGCTTTGTGAAGATGTAATAAAAATGAGCATCCGCAGACAGGAAAATAAATCAGGCAAGTAAAGGAAAAAGAAAGAAATAAAATGGAATTACTTACAGTTCTGGTTACATGATTTTTAATGGCCTCAGAGTTATTAGCCTGCAAAAGGAGAAAATATAACAAAACTGACTTTAATTTTCCAAATACTTTAACTATATTCTAAGAAATCCCCTCCTAACACACACATGCAATAAATAAAAAAAAAAATAAAATCTTTCAGAAGTATGCATATGTCCTATGCACTAATAACCAAACTATCCTTAAAACAGACACAGAAAACAAACTGATTTTACATTATCATTCTGGGTATTCAGGTCTTGCAAACTACCATTCAGCTACTGAGGGTCCTTAATCCAAAACACTATATATACAGAGATGTATGCTGTTAATCGTGCTCTTAACCCTTTTGCATTTTCCCCCAATCTCTCATTTTATGCTTTTCCATGAAAACAGACACTAACATGGGTAGTGATAGAGTGAACTGCCTAGGATTTTCTTTTAAGCACTGTGTAAAAATCCCTGCTCAAGGCTTTAAAACATGCTAAGTCATATCTGTGGAGGTTTAAAATAAACCCTTTAAAATAAATGAGCCAATCATTACTGTTAATCTAACATGAATCACCAGAAGCACAACATTCCATCAGTGCTTTGCCACCGATGACTCCAATCAGCGTGAAATCCAGGCAATGTCACGGGGAAGGACAGTGGTAAAACCGGGTAAAACAACCCACAAAATGTTTGCTTAAGGCTTCAACAAGGTCAAGATTTGGCATTTCACAAAAGGTACCCCAGATTTAAGGATTTTAACATTTGAAATTATTATGGGAGAATAACAGAAGTATATCACCTCGAAAAACACTCAAAATGAGAAAACTAAGTAGCATTAGAACTCAGTGCTGCAGGAGAGGTAGGACTGCACCAGGCTTCAGTGTCCCCTGCTTTGCAAGCCTGGAAAGAGTGATACCTGATGTTCAACCACATAGAAATACTGCCTCAAAAGACAATTTCAGATTCTGCGCAAAGATCAACAACGTTTTGCTCAGAAAACATTAAAGCTAAACTGTAGCAAGCTACCTCATCTGCATCTTTACCCTGCATCATTCCACAATCTGGAAAATCTCGCGTGCAAACTTTCTACAGAACGAGAATCGCTGAAATATATTCCCCCCTGAAACACAGACACCTCTGGAAGAAAACAGCAATTAAACCAGCACTCTGCAACACTTCTCAAACCTTCCGCAAACCAAACTTAATATTTATCTCATACATTTTAAGCATAAAGAGGCAGGAAAGAGAAAACGTAAAAATGCAATGTTAACTCTCCATGAGCCAGCAATGGGCCCTTGTGGCCAAGAGGCCAATGGGATCCTGGGCTGCGTAGGGAAGAGTGTGGCCAGGAGGTGGAGGGAGGTCATTCTCCCCCTCTGCTCTGCACTGGGGAGGCCACAACTGGAATCCTGCCTCCAGTGCTGGGCTCCCCAGTTCAAGAGAGACAGGGAACTGCTGGAGAGAGTCCAGCGTAGGGCAACAGAGATGATGGAGGGATTGGAGCATCTCCCTGATGAGGAAAGGCTGAGAGAGCTGGGGCTCTTGAGCCTGGAGAAGAGAAGGCTGAGGGGAGACCTTCTGAATGCTGACAAGGGTCTAAAGGGTGGGTTGAAGGAGGATGGAGCCAGACTCTTTCCAGTGGTTCCCAGTGACAGGACGAGGGGCAACGGGCACAAGCTGGACCATGGGAAGTTCCACTCCAATCTGAGGAGGAACTTCTTTGCTGTGAGGGTGGCAGAGCCCTGGCAGAGGCTGCCCAGGGAGGTGGTGGAGTCTCTTTCTCTGGAGACATTCAAACCCATCTGGACACGTTCCTGTGCAACCTGCTCTGGGTGGACCTGCTCTGGCAGAGGGTTGGACTAGATGATCTCCAGAGGTCCCTTCCAACCCCGTATCATTCTGTGTTCTGTGAAGCCCCTCCTGACATGTGCCATGATGTCTCACTCTGCTAGAAGCTCTCCACCGCGCTACAAAGAGGGAACACAGAGCGCGAGAAGCAAAGGGCCTGACATAACTGTCTCAGCAGGATCACACTGATGCCTTTTTCTTCTGAGTGAAGGAGGAGAGTGCTGAAATAAGTTGTGGTGAAAAAAAATCTCAAGCAAATGTATGTGTTTATATTTATGTTTGTATACACACACACACACAGAGTAAGCCCAGCATCTAACCCCTTTCTTTCAAAACTGGTCCACCTAAGCATATAAAGTCAAGTCTCCACATGCTCCCAGCACAGCTTTCAAATGGTTCCCCTCGAGCCAAATGCTGCTAACTCCTGCTGCCTATTCATCAACACCAGGATTAAAATTACAAATAAAACTCTTCAGTGGCTAACTACTGTGCTACTCTTATTTAAGAGGTGGAAGATCCAACTTCAAGCCCCTGACTGGACATAAATGAAGAGGGGCTTTGAAAGTCTGTTCTAATACCCAAGCTAAAGATCTTAACCAAGACTATCAGCCACATCTCAAATTTCTAAAGGTTTTAGTGAAAGCTTGACATTTCTTCTTGAAGCTTCATCGTTACTTTCTACATTGGCATGGGGTGACCACTCTAAGACACAGCTTTGCCCATTTTAAATCCTCTTGTCTTTAATTCCTAAAAGAGAAAAAGGAAAAGAGATGGCAAAGAGGCCAGACATAAGTCTATGGGACATCCAGGTGAAAAAAGTAAAGCAAACAAAAAATTCTAAGCAGAACAGCTAAATTTCCTGATACTGATCTTACAAACTCCGTAACAAAACTGTGAAAACCCTCTCCCCTCCCTCCTTCCCTACTTCTACTGGGACACCAGTCCTATTCACTGCATGGCTGCTGGTTCCAGCTCGAGCTCTCTCTCCCACTGCTCTCTCCCAGCCAGAAGACACACTGATTTAGGCAAAAGACCTGCTACCTCACAAGGAAGACATCACTGCATGTTACAGTATCTCACCACACCTCATTTTGGGGGTGTTTTTTCCTAATACTACTTGTAAAAGGAAGAGAAACCCTACTATTCTGCATGGGGAAATTGTGACCTATATTGAGAGAATTACTTTTCCGGTGTAAGACTAGAAATTAGAGAGAAGAGGAGATCAGACATCTGTCACGTCACTAGCCCCATGTGCATCCCTTTTACTTTGGCCCAATATAAGGCACTGAACACCGTGATGAGATGCTTGTGCACCTCCCCGATCATCCTATTTCAAGAATATCAAACATAGCAAAACTTGTCTGCAGCCTCTCATAAAATCAGCTCAAATGAAATTAGACCCACATGGTTAAAAATAAAAGCCACTTTCATATGGAGCAAGGAAAAATAATTTTTAAAAAAATTGTCCCACCTCCCCGCTCCTGCCATCACAGAAGAAAACCACCACAGATTCCTGCTAATGGCTCCCTAAAAAACCTCTCTGAATGAAAAAAAATACCAAAACAGTAAAGAAAAAAAGATAAAGTGACACTGTTACTTCAAAAAAAAAAAGTTATACTCCTTTTAGTAACTACAAACAAGGAACACACAGCAGCCCTTAAACGAATGCAACAGGAGATGCTCTGCCACTTCCATTCATTCCAGACAGACAGTTTATTCACCTTTGTTAACATCTTTTTCTCATTTAAATTCCACTTTAAGGGCACCCAAAACCCAATGAACTCTAGCTTCCCTCCCTTCCATCCCCAGATTTACCAGGGAGTGCTGTGACAAGTCTGTACAAGAAACACACTTGAGCTTCAACCTCTCCAGCATTTAATGACATTAAGTGAGAAGAATCAAAAGCAAGTTCATACCTAACACTTCTGCCACACACACTTTGTTACTTACACACAAGTACTACATTTCTGAGCCAATCTGAAAACCATTAACCTAAAGCAAATTAAGCCACCAAGATTTCATAGAATGCTTTGGGTTGGAAAGGACCTTAAAGATCCAGTTCCAACCCCTGCTATGGGCAGGGTGGTCTGGAGCAGCTCTGCTGTGAGGACAGGCTGAGAGAGCTGGGTTTGTTCAGCCTGGAGAAGAGAAGGCTCCAGGGAGACCTCACTGCAGCCTTCCAGTATCTGAAGGGGCTACAGGAAAAGCAGAGAGGGACTCTTTACCAGAGAGTATAGTGACAGCACAAGGGGTAACTGTTTTAAACTGAAAGAGGGTAGATTTAGATCAGATATTAGGAAGAAATTCTTTACTATGAGGGTGGTGAAACACTGGAACAGGCTGCCCAGAGAAGTTCTGGATGCCCCATCTCTTGAAGTGTTCAAGACCAGGCTGAACGGGGCGTGAACAGGCTGCCCAGAGAAGCTCTGGATGCCCCATCTCTGGAAGTGTTCAAGACCAGGCTGAACGGGGCGTTTGGACATGGCATTGAACTAAAACTGAATGGGATGCCAGGGATTGATGGTTAGTTAAGCAATGAGCAAACATGATCCACCATTGTACGTCAGACAAAAAAATCAGAATTTAATCTAAGGAATCACGTCTGCTTCACAGCTCTGTCTGAAGACAGGGGTCCACGTGGATACCTGTGCTTATTACAATGAATACTGACTATAAGAAAAGCTGATTTTTAAATTAGCAGTGAAGGATTCTTTTTTCCTTTTGAAAGGCAGGCAGCAGTCCTTCACAACACTGTAATACTTAGTGCCACAGTAATTATTTTTTTTAAACACTTTGTCTGGCAGACATTTTATAGAGATGGGATTGGCACTGTTCTTTCCTTTTACACATTCCACCGTCTATGAAAATGCTTTCTCAACAAACTAAAAGCATGATCACAAGGGACATAAGATCTGTCACTCTCAGCATACGTTATGGAAGAAGAGAAAATTATGCAGAAAAGCAGAAGAAACCTACCCTGGAGCATGTATTTCCCTTTTCCAGTGTGAGCTGTCAAGCAGAATCTATACTAAACAGCAAATGGACTTAGCAAAGTCAAACATACATTAAAAGCTTCTATGCCAACTGAAAACTAGTGATACTGAGGAGTGTGAAATGTGTCTAATTTCCCTTTAGATAAAAGAAAGCTAAGCCAGCAGAAAGAAGCAGGCTATACCTGGCAAGAACATCACACTGCTGGATGTGCCTGATGCATTGTCACATTTCTGAAAAGCAGAGGCTTCTGCCCCACAACAGTTCCCCACTGGGTGGAAAGGAGTCAACTTGGAGAAAATAAACAAACAAGCAGGCAAATCCATCTCTGGAAACTACCAAAGCTTTGATCCCTTATTTCTGGAGACTGTTTTTGTTCCAAGAAAGTCTGATTTTCATTTCATTTTGGATGAACACCAGGGACTGAACACTGCATTACAACAAAACTTCATATTTAATCTTTCATTAACTCTTACAAACTTTCATTAAATTCTCTAATTTTCCTAGAAATGAAATGAGTCCTCCCTCCTGGCAAATGTAATGACTGGCTTTTGAATTTAGTATACACTACACAGATCAAACCAGGATCACTGTATTTGATTAATTTGGCAGAGTCCATATTAATTATGGAGAAGAGGAGGCTGAGGGGAGACCTTCTCGCGCTCTATAACTACCTGAGGGGGGGTGTAGAGAGGTGGGGGTCGGTCTCATCTCCCAAGTTACAGGCAATAGGACAAGAGGAAACGGCCTCAAGTTACACCAAGGGACGTTTAGGTTGGATATTAAGAAACATTTCTTCACTGAAAGGGTCATCCAGCATTGGAATGGGCTGCCCAGGGAAGTGGTTGAGGCACCATCCCTGGAGGTGTTCAAAAGATGGGTTGACATGGTCCTCAGGAATATGGTGCAGTGATTTTTATGTATTATTTATTTTTTTGTCAGATTTAGGTTGATGGTTGGACTAGATGATGTTTAAGGTCCCTTCCAACCTAGACGATTCTATGATTCTATTCTAATGTTTCCATATTCACACAGTTTGATTCTCTGTACTTTTATGGCTAAGTCACAAATACTTATGAACAAGGCGATGTGTCCATATTCACACAGTTTGATTCTCTGTTCTCTTTTATGGCTAAGTCACAAATACTTATGAACAAGGCGCTGACTGCACTTTAAAATAGCATTTTTTAACCTCTACTCTGAACACCTGCGGGGTCCATGGCCTTACCCTGGTAAGCACTTGGAACATAAAAGCCAAACCCCATAGAAATGAATATACAGAGGCAAACATCAATCCCTGTCTGGGGATCCACAAATCCAAAAAAGTTTGAAAAATAATTGTGTCAAGTGTTTCAACTCAGGCAGGAGCTCACAGGTTTTGTCAAGAAGGTGCCTCATCAGTCCATGCTTCTGCTATCTATGGCACTGGGGGAATGAGACACTCACAAATCAAGAAATCAAGAAAAGTAGAAATATTATTGGTTGATAAAACTGGGGGTACTGACACCAACGAACGAGGGGGGGGGGGAAGGAAAGGGAAAAAAAAGCGCAGCTCGAAGTTTAACAAAGCAAAACCAAACAGCAAGAATTAGCCAGCTTTAAAAAAAAAAAAAAAGTGGTGGTAGGGGGGGATTCGAGGCACCTTTGCTTCCTCGTCTGCTCAGGAGAGCTGTATGAACCAGAAACACCAGCTCCATAAAGGGTCCTCCAAAGCCCAAAGATTTCTTCACATGGAGACACAGGAGCTACGGTTCTGGCTGGTGACAAAGCAGGAACTGAACAGGCAAATGTAAACTCCTGGCAGATATTCCCTCCCTCTGCAAACAAAGGGCTGCCGTGTCCCCTGTCCCCGGGGAGGCTGAGGGCAGGAGGCAACTGGTAGACTTTATCTGCCCTTTACCTCCACTAAATCATGCTTGCTGCGTGCGTATAACACTTGCTTTTTATGCATTTCACAGGTCCTGGGAGCTACAGTTTGAAGGTAGCAAATAAGGAAAAAATAAGCCCTTGTAAATAACAAAATTGGGTATTTTCCTAGGTTTCCGTAAGATTGCCATGCTATTGCTTGGAAGAAGAAAGAAAAAAGGAAAACTCAGAAATGAATTAGTCATAAATCACAGAAACTTATTACAAATCAAACCCACGTGATGGAATTTTCCAGCAAAGCTTTTAGCAGTACAAGCTGGAAACCAAAATGTTAGCTGTCACAGGGAGATGGTGGTGTGTGTCAGCTCCTGATTCAGCTCGGGCACCGTCACCATCCCCCAGGGGGTGATGCCCCATTGATCCAAGGTGACAATCTCACACCTTCTACTACTGAGGCCCCACTTAAAATGAAACTGGAGAATACACTCCTCCTTCTACACACCCAGGCCTTCCCAACAGCACAGACAGCAATTCAACCTGAGATTCCTCAAAGAAACCTCTTGCAGGCTCACATTAAAACCACATGGACTGTGCTCCACGTTTTTTTTTTCTGGGAAGATGCATTTAAAAAGTTAATGAATGCAGTCAGGGTAAAAATACACATTGTCGTATCTCCTGATCTTTCTCAGCCACAGCATCTGGGGAGGATTGCATTCACCAGGCACCATTTAAAAAAGGAACGAGAGGCTTTCTCTTGCTAAGAAGGACTCATTTTCTTTCAAACACTGTTAGAGTACTCAGTTTTCTTAAGGTTTTCTGTTCTCTTCCCCTTCTTCCCCATATATACTTGGGGTTTTGTTTTCGTTTTTCTTTGTATCATAATATATTTTCACAAAAATTCACTTTTACTTTCTTCTGAGAAAATGCTGCCAATATGTTGGATACATGAAGGTATGCATTAACTACCACACATTTCAAGACAAAATGAGATACGCAATTAGCAGGAAGCCTTTGTGACTCCACCACTCATTTCTTCAGCAATTTTTTCCTTTAAAAAAACAAATGAAAAAACACACACATCCATCAAAAAAAGCCAAAAATCTGACCTACACAAAAAAACTCCTTTTCTCCCACAATTAGTTTTGATCTGTTACTTCAACAAATGGGGTAGTTTGAAGATAAGAATCCACGTATGGTAAGCGATTCATGCCTTTATGCTTTATTTCATAACCTCAAGACATTTTTGTGTCATTTGTGTCCCCCCCCGCCATGAGGGGCCTCTGAGACATTCAGATTTCATTTCCTCTATTCTTTTCAAAGATGCACTAACATGAAGGATGGAAAAAAAAATTAAGTGGAGACAAACTTACTGCCCCCTTGAAGCCTTTTAAACTGTCCTTGAATCTCAAAAATAATATCCTTCCCTCGACTTTACTTTTATTTTTATCTTTTTAAAGTAACAGATGAAGTGAAAAGTATTTTGAGCTTTAAGGTTAGGGCCTAAACCTTCTCCTCTTTGTGCACCACTAGAGCAAAAGACTTGTTTAAGAAAAATGTGTGCACTTGTTAGCAATTCTTTTTTTAATTAAAAAGGCTGATTTAAAAAATAAGATCAACGGAGTAATTGTCAATCTTTCAAAATAAGAGTCAACAATTCCAGAAAAGGCTGTTTAAACAGACCTTGCCACAATTGATTTTTATCAAATTTTAGAAGAATTATTATATAGGCTAAGTCAGCTCTTAGAATAAAAAAAAACCCAAAACAGTGACCACGGCACCTTCCCCACTCCCCCCACCCCACGGCTTTTTTCCCCTTTTTAATAATCTTTAGGCCATGCTATACATCTTGCAATGGAAGTCCATTGCCACAAACAACCCATTGCCTCTTCATGTAATAAAATGAAGTGCACCAAACATTTGACTTGAATTAACAGAGCTGGACTAACATCATTCCCCTTCCTCCGGCCAGAGAACCGTGCATGACAACATATAGTAGGTAGTATTAGAACCCTTTGCAGCAGCTGGTTTATATTTTAGCACCTGAAACTCCTAACAGCTGCACTAGGTTGATATATGAGGGTCCTGATGTTATTACAAAGCTTCAAGATAAGCTCATGAGAAATTGGAAGAAAGTGCCTATTTGGAAACAGATATCCAAGCTGACAATAATCAATGAAACCCACATTCTGAAAAAAAAGAGCATCTGTGAGTTTCATCAAGCTTCAAGAGTCTTCCAACAAACATGCCCCTGAAAGTTTAACTACAGTTCTTGCTAGAAGCCACATTTGGGAGAGCAATACAGGCAACCATTACATTGGCTAAATATATGTAGCACTAATTTAGAGCAAGCACATGCATAGTTTATTTATGTGAGAACTAAAACGTCGGAATTCCTTGGCTGGAATGAACAGGGATAAATCCATGGTTCAGCAGCAAATTGCAAAGCAACAAAGTTTTGGTTAATTTGGATAGAGTACTGCTCTCCCTATTATCTAAAGATCTGAACTACTTATTCTTGATGTTCTCAAAATTTTACACTCAAAATAGTTGTAAAAACAAATTGCTTACAGCTAACATGGTCATGGGTTATCCTCCTTCAGACCAAAAGAACTCTTCATTAAACAAGTAAAATCTATTTGTGCACAGGCAGGCTCCTGATCTAAAAATGTCACGTTTCACATCAAAAGCAAAATACATTGTTCAGTCTCTCTCTCAGCAATAAGAACATACCCCACACTATGTACTGAAAATACCTCACCTACAGCTTTTCCTGCAAGAAATCTAAATATAATGCCACCCTTTCTTCTGCCTAAAACTAGTAAATGTTTTATTCAGAGAATGTTTTATTTACCTGCTAGTAAACTAAAGCAGGTTATGCTACTTTTGCCATCCATACTGTTCAACAGGTCACAGAGTCACTGGGGCCCAGATCAGCAGCATATTCACAGTTCACACAAACCAAGTTCAACCATGAACAGTAATGGCTGGGAGCACATGCCACTGGTTCCTCTGTGTTTAAAATTGTTACTGAATCCCAATGACAAATTTTCCGTGTCAAATTCAATATTCAGGTTGTGTGCACAACAACAAAAAAAAATAGCAACCGTGGTTGCCAGTATACATCTAATACTGTGAGCTGCAGGCATAAAAAAGGGTTTCTTTTCTATTTATAATTTTAGCACTAATGCCATCCTCAGACTCTGACGTGGGTTAATTCATGAAATTGCTGGGTCAAAATTAGGAGAGACCTCCCATGAGTCACATTCCTCAGAATACCATGAATCACTGATTTAGGTCTCCAGTCTTTCTTTTAAAGGATAGTAATTAAGAAAAGCACGAACCAACACTTCTATAGTATCTTTTTATAGTATCTTTCTGCGTTTCATAACAGGTAAGTACCAATACCTGTATTTTTCCAGCAGGGAAATCAAGACACAGAAGCATGCCAAGTGACTGGGCCAATTCACATAGCAAGGCAGAAGTGAGATGTGGGATTCTTAATTGCCAGTGGCTGCATCACATACCTACAATACACAGAGTTCTTGGCTGACACTTGGGCATCAGCTGTTGGCTGATTAGTCCTAGTAATGACACTAGCAGGAGGCAGTGCTGGTTCAGGAACTGTTACACCCCACCCTCGAGGCATCGTTCATATTACCTTTGGAGCTAAAATAACCAAATCCAGTCATGCAAGCCAGAAAAGATTTATCCTTTTCCTATCCCGAGCAAGCTAACTTGCTCTCTTCCACCATCAACAAAAAATAACAGGCCCCAACCAAATCATCCGATACTTGCACTTTCAAACTGCCATGAGACATTGGTATGTTGAAACAATTAATGTCTTTTTTTATTTTTTATTTAAAGCACACAAACAAAAGCAGATAATATAATACGGACAACTGCACATGGTTGCTGTATCACAGGCAGGTTCTCCAGTCCAGTCTAAGATGAATCCTAAACAGCAGAAAGCATTTCACCCAGTTAATCCTTACCCTTGCAAAATGTTCAATAAAACAACCAGATTCCTGTATGGGCCAGGACACAGTAACAAGCTTCAGGAACAGCTTCTTGATTTGCCAAGGCCCCACAGGGGAAAGGTGATGGCACAGTACTGAAATAACAAGGGATTATAGGAGGCTGCAGGAATAACCTCACCTATCACCTAACAACACCCCATGGTATCAGTAGTGCCAAAAATACTTACCGGTTTGTAGTTGCTTGGAAAAATGCAGGGTGTCACCACCTGGAATGAAAAATAATAAAATAAGGAAAAAAAGATACTTCCTTTGGAAATGACCCGATCCTGTTGACTGAGCTCCCCCAAAGACTGTGGAACCCAGCCAGAGCCAAAGGGGCACCAACCAGACCAGGTGCAGGATCCCAGTGTCCACAGCTGCTCCCAGCTGCAGCAGCTTTTCCTCAGCTCCTCCCGCCTCCCCCATCCTTTGCAGAATATCTGATATTCTAATACCATCTCGGTTTTAGTTAATAGAAAAGTATTCTGCTTTTCAAGTAACCTAGAACTTCAGCAGTTCCCAATACCCTACCCTTGGTCTGGATTTTATGGGGTACAGCCTGAGCAGAGCAAGCAGAAAACATATTCCATGCATTCACACAGCTTCAGAGACCTGGCTCCAAGTTGAGACACTTCCTATAGAGAACACGTTCTGTAGACATCACACCAAAAATACCCCAAATAACCTTGTCTAAATAGTCAAAATCAAAACACCAAAAAAAAAAAAGCCAGGAAAAGCATGACTAACTTGGATTATGTGATGATCTAGGGAAAAGCAAGTGTTAGCTTCTTTCTCCAGTCCCGTACAGCAGGCACCCTCAGACCTCACACAGTCAACAGACCGTGGTTCATCAACTCAAGCCACTCAGCTGAGCTTCAGTAACAGCCATCAGCTGCATTCACCTTAACAAGCACCTTGAGGTTAACCCCGGTGAAAATTGTTTCATTTAATGTTTTCACCTTCACAGTTAGGTCTCTCCAGGACAGCCTTGCCTCTCGGCCAGCAGAGCAGTTTCTGCACCAGAAACTCCACAGCAGCACCTGGACTACAAACATGGAGTGTTCTCTTGGGAGCTACTGGTGAACCCTCCTACCAGCTCCCCAGTTACGGGATACGGGGTGGGTTTCTGAGCAGAAGGGGCAAGATGTGTCATTTGTAATCCTGAGAATAATAATAATAATAATAAGAGGCAGTCCATGCAACAGAGCAAGCTTGTTCTTACGAGCAAAAAGAGACATCAGTCCTGTAGGTAGCATGGCCACAGGGACAGAACTGACTACACCATGACAGCTCACTCTGGTCTTAACTCTCAGGCTCAGCTTTTAACTGCTGGCATGGAAGGGATGGCATTTCCCTCCACAGCAGCCTGTGAAAAAGACATATCTCTGATTCTTAAATCACAAAGTACTTAAAAAAAAAAAAAGTATCACATCGATTTTTCGACTCCTAGCCTCCTCACAACCTCCACACCATCCCTAAAGAAAACAGGAGAGATACGAACCATTGAGGTTTGTCCACTGCACCCTCTGACTCCTCAGTGGGTTTACAAGTCCAAAGTCTCAGCAAGCTGCATTTCTGCAGCTCATTTCACAACTGACACTCATGATTCACTAGTCTATCCAACTGAACACCCATACTAAACGTGTGGAAGATGTTAATTAAGCTGTCACGATAGCACTTCTGGTGCCGAAAGCAAAGACAACATCTGCCTCTGTGACCTCTTGCCTGAGAAAGCATATAAAACTTCTTATGTCACCTGCAATTACAACCACCAATCCTCCTCCAAGCCAAAGTGGGAAACCACCAGGCAGAGCCGTCCGTAGGAGGAAGAAACAAAGCCATGTGCACCCTGCACCACACACCATGCACCCAAGGATCCTCTCTCCCCTCCCTCTGCTCTTAAAAACCCTCAAGGGATCCTGCATCTCCTTTCCCCTTGGCTAACCGAAACACGACTCTGCTGTAACCTTCTCAATAATTACAAATAACTCCTAAGAAAAAGATAAATCCCCTTTATTCTGACACAAGTGCACCGGGGACATCCACTGGAAAAGAACTTCCCAGCAGAGAATTACGGACCTTTTCTGTCCTATGTGGCACCTTATTCAGGCAACTGGCACTCAGGGCTGTAAGAGGACAAGAGCTAACATTACAGGTAACGCTTGATTTTTTTCTTCTCTGAGCTTCACTCTGCCCACAACGGCAACCTGACTTTACAGATCGGCTCCATCTTCCCCTGCTTGTGTGTCTTCTGCACCGTCTTTTCACAGGAGCTGGTGCTGTTCCAGGGCTGCCAGAGTCAGGTAATCCCCTTTTGGTGCACACAGCAATCCCTGTGCCCTCGCACGCTGCCGCTCACCACGACGCTGAACTGGCACTGAACTGCAGAGCACTCAAAATGCATCACACAGCCAAAGACTTGGATACACCGCTGCTGCCCTGGCAGGGGGTTGCACGCTGCCGCTCACCACGACGCTGAACTGGCACTGAACTGCAGAGCACTCAAAATGCATCACACAGCCAAAGACTTGGATACACCGCTGCTGCCCTGGCAGGGGGTTGGACTAGATGATCTCCAGAGGTCCCTTCCAACCCCGTATCGTTCTGTGATTCTGTTTTCCAGCTAAAAAATTCAATTAATTGAATCACCAAGGTGCACCACCTATTTTTTCTTCTGATTCCATATACACATATAATATATTTTTTCCCACGTGAAGCAAAACAGCCAAGATATCTAAGTATCTGAACTTCAGTTCTCATGAGCAGTTGCAGCAAATTCTTCTGCTGTTAATCCAGACACAGGTTAAAAGCAAAAGAACTGACATGTTCACAGGTAACAGAAAGGCTATCACGAGCTCCAGACAACCTAAGCTAAGGATACATGAGTGGCTCCAACTCTTTTTCCTGGTTTGCAAAGGTCCGAGACATACTAAAAAAAATTATTTAGAGAAAAAGTATAGAGCTGGAAAGCAAGATCTCGGGACTTCAATCAATGCAGAGATAGAAAATGGAGTACGTCTCATTCGTTGGCTTAAAAAGTTACACACACTGTGTACCAACTGCACAAAACAAAGCATTTCAGAAATACTTTTCTGATCCCCCAACTGAAGCTACATCTAATCTTAAAAAAGACATTTGCAATCACCTGCTTTGTCAGCTTTTAATAGTATCTTTATTCTTACAAGAAATACACTGGATATGCATCAGTGCAACATTTCACAGTTCCACACAATCAAGGTGCATTTAGCTTCTGTATTTCTGCACATTCACATATTAACAAATAATACCAGAATACAGGAATGCCTTTTCTGATTTACAAAAATAGTTATGTCTTCCACGCCCCGCGCATATACACACATGCATATAGACACATTAGCCTACCCACAAATAACCAAGCAAATATTTGAAAGAAGAACTACCTGTTCTTGCATACACAGGTAATATGGAAACACTCTCCTGGTGTGATACTTCCTGAATAGAGCCTTAGTTTGAGAAAGATTTAAAATAATGACTCTGATGAAGAATTCTGACTCCAGTGAATCTGCAGGTAATTTTCCTTCATACGACTGTATGTTGCCAGTCACATCAGTTAATGAGTAACCAACCCACATGAGATAAATGTTAACTCAAACAGGAAAAAATGTCAACAAATGGCAGGATATCTGGCACTAAGGAAATAAAATCTGTCCCCACTTCTTGTAACAGAGACAGAACAGTGCCCCCCACCGTTGCTGAACAGGTCATCTGCTAGAATATCTGGAATTTATATTTCAATGCTTTTTTTTTTCATTCCCAGATGCATCTTTCATTTTTATCTTCCTTTCTATTTTCTTTTTGCAAGAAGTAGGTGATCTTTCAGAGGAAGAACCATCTTCGAAGAATAGCCCTGATATTACCAAAGGTACATTTCAAAGTCCAAATGTCAAACACTATCATATTGCTTTTGCAAAAGCAATTTAACCATTTGGCTATAATGAATCACTTTCTTCCAAGCTACAGTTTTGTCAAGTAAGAAATGCTGGCATGCCTGCAAGAGCTTATGTGTAACACACAGGACGCGTAGGTGGAGGATTGTTCATCAAACACATGTGACCTGCTAAAAAATCCATTCGTTCTAGTTCACTACTAATCGTGTTACAATATTTATGAGAAAGGGTGAAAAGAGCAGCCAAATGAAGTCACTGATATCCTCTGTAAAGTTACCGTGCCACTGTAAAGCCACTGTAAAGTTACAGTGATGTTAGGAGACCTGGTGACTGTTGCACAAATAAACATCAGGAGCCCAAACGGTTAAGCCCATAGAAACTTATCTATTTATTTAAATCTACAGCTTTGGAGTTAAGTCTTGAAAACAAAAAAATTCTCTGCTTATTTTCAGACAGACAAAACAGACTAAAGGACGCTGAGTGCAGTGTATCTTCAAATAACTCTGTGCTCTCAAAGATACAGCTTGTAACATGAAAAAAAATAAAAATGTAAATCCAAATTCTAGAATACAAAGGGATGTTACTGGGATATTAACTTCAGATTAGAAAGCTACAAGAGTAATACACAACTTTTATTTTTATTTGAAATAGGACATCTCCAGTTTTGTGATATTAGTATCTAACTGAGACTTTTGCTCTGGACATACCTCTTGAAATTAAACATTTTTGGAAACTGAGCAAGCACTCTGCAGTCACTACAAGATTTTAATAAACAAGACATAACTGCATTCCCAAAAAGAAGAGAATAGATAGAGTAAAATCAGCACTGAGATTTGGAGCACCTATACACCATTTCCACTCTCCCCGCAGAAAAATTTTTTTTGCCCTACAGAAACAACCCTCCCACTTGATTAGTGTAAGGCAGTTTTGAAGTTAAGTTTGGAAGAAACAAACAAAAAAACTGCATTGCAAAGACAACTACACTTGAGAAACTGTTAATGGGCTTGGCTCATGAGTGTCAATAAAATACAAATATTTACTCCCATATAATGCTATCACACCGCAAGCAAAAGCCAAGTAACATCAGAAAAGCTTCCTAACACGTTACTTTTTTTCTCTCACCTACCTCTGTGATAAAGTTGCTACAGGGAAGGACAGAACACACACAGCCAGGAGCTCTCTGAATTCAAAACAGAATTCCAACAGCGATATTTTAGCACCATTTTATTAATTCCTCAGCTTCCGTATTTTTTTATTTGCTGAAATAATGCTAACACTACATGTACCCAACCTCATTGAGGTGTAAAGAGAATCAGCTGGAGTTTGAGAAACTCTCCAGTTCCTCAGAAAAAACACACAAGTAATTGAGTACTCCAACATCTAAGCCATGTTCCTACAATCCTAACTCATGCACAACTCCCTTCTGTCTGCTTGGGAGTAGACAAGTAACCACCTTTCACAAGTAACTAGGAATGCAGTTATCCCGAGATACAGAAATGTACTGTTCACGTATCTTTGCCACCTCAAAATGTGGCTTTCTTCCACGCTGTGATATTTAATCTTGCAAAGTCACAGTCCTGACCTACACTGTGAAAGTTGTTCTCCAACTCTCCGAAGAACACACACAGAGCAAGACGTGTGGTACATCGGTCATCTGGAAACAGGATAAAACAGAAGAACCTCTTCAAAACACCAATGAAACAGAATATTCCTAGAAGCAAAAATGGATAAGTTTCTCCCGACAACTTAAACCACTAACCAGAGATTGGGTCCTTTATCAGATCACTGGATTTGCTCAAAAAAAGTTCAGAAGCAAAGGACAAAAAAACTCAGTCAGAAGCTGGGTACAGCTAACGGGTTAAACCAGCCAGTGGAAGCCAAGATCCTAAAACTAGATTTTTACTGGACTTTGCACTGGCCCTCTGCACCGTGGTTTAGTTTGCCAGTCTGAACTGTAAATGGAGCAGTAGCTACTGTCCCTCCTGGGTTAATCTGTTTAACCTCAGGTTTATTAAGTAGTTTGAAATTATTTTAAGCTAAATGGGTGCAAAATCACAGTCTCTCAATTCAAAATGTTTCATTTTGCTGCTTCTGTAAAAAAAATTCTTATTTTGGCAACTGCATACGTCTTTGAGAGACTTCACTTCCACTTTCTTTGTATCAGATCTGACCTCTCCAAGCTTAATTAGGTACCCGTTCCCAAGGGAACTACGTTATCCTTTCAGGATTCCAAGCCTATTTATTTTGATATAATCCCTATGAGAAAACACACTTCATTTGCAAAGCCAAACAAACCTTGCAACACTGCCCGACAGGAAGGACCCTAGCAAGCAACGGGGCCACAGCTCCATGGACATTGTCCTCTCCCAAAGGAGAAACTACCAGCATGGATTGGATTTTCTTGAGCAGAAACAAGCTGTGCACAGGCCTGTTGTACCTCAGAGTTTTGTACCTTCAACATACATGTTGGTGTGACTTCTCAGGGTTTCAGTCTGCTTCCAACATCTGAGCAATGGTGATAAAAACTAGAGGCATTACGGTTCCTTTGGTCACAAATGGCACCACGCTGTCGAGGGCATCAGAAGTTTTAGGAGGAGACAGGAGCTGCAAACTTACTGCAGATGTCACCGAAAGCCACAGGTTTCACTGCTCCCAGTGTGCCTGTAACATGTGGGACACATAGATGCCCACCGAATCACAAAACTGTCTAGGTTGGAAGGGACCTTAAAGATCATCTAGTTCAAACATCAACCTGACTAAAACCAGTTAACCAGTAGCACTATCTCTACCCAACTTTTAAATACTTCCAGGGACGACAAATCCACCACCTCCCTGGGCAGCCCATTCCAAGGGGCTTAATATCCCTTTCCATGTAAAAGTTGTTCCTGATATCCAATCTGAACCTCCTCTGGTGTAACTTGAGGCCATTTCCTCTTGTCCCATCACCTCTGACTTAGGAGAAGAGACCGACCCCCCTGGCTACACCCTCCTTTCAGGGAGTTGGAGAGAGCAATAAGGTCTCCCCTCAGCCTCCTCTTCTCCAGGCTGAATAACCCCAGCTCCCTCAGCCTCTCCTCACAAGACTTGTGCTCCAGACCCCTCACCAGCTCCGTTGCCCTTCTCTGGACCCGCTCCAGCACCTCAATGTCTTTTTTGTGGTGAGGGGCCCAAAACTGGACACAGCCCTGGAGGTGGGGCCTCACCAGTGCCCAGGAGAGGGGACACTCACCTCTCAGGCCCTACTCTCCACACTGTTCCTGACACAGGCCAGGATGCTGGTGGCCTTCTTGGCCACCTGGGCACACTGCTGGCTCCTGTTCAGCCGGTGTCCACCAACACCCCCAGGTCCTTTTCTGCCAGGCAGCCCCAGCCACTCTGCCCCCAGCCTGGAGCGCTGCAGGGGGTTGGTGGGACCCAAGGGCAGGGCAAGCCCTTCCAATAACTTTCTGTTCTTCAATGTGGTTGGAGACGACACCCAGAACAAGTTGTTCCATTACCTTCCAGGGACGGAGATGAGACTAACCAGCCTGTAGTTCCCTGGGTCCTCCTTCTTCGTGCTCTTTTGAAGTGATATTGGCCTTCCTCCAGTCCTCAGGCACCTCTCCTGTTCTCCATGACCTTTCAAAGACGACGGAGAGTGGTGCAGCAATAACATCTGCCAGCTCTCTCAGCACTCGTGGGTACATCCTGTCAGGGCCCATGGACTTATGGATATCCAGTTTGGCCAAATGGTCTCTAACCCAGTCCTCCTCTACAGAGGGAAAATCTTCCTCTCTCCAGACCTTCCCCCTTCTCTCCAGGGTCTGGGGTTCATGAGGGACAGCTTTAGCAGTGAAAACCAAAGCAAAGAAGCCATTCAGTAACTCTGCCTTCTCTGTGTCTTCCATCACTAGGGCGCCCATCTCATTCATCAGTGGGCCTACATTTTCCCTGGTCTTCCTTTTTCTATTGATATACTGAAAGAACCTCTTCTTGTTATCTTTAACCGTAGTGGCCAAGTTGACTTCTGCTTGAGCTTAGGCCCATCTAATTTTCCCCCTGCACACCTTCACTACATCTTGGTGTTCCCCATAAGTTGTCAACCTCCTTTTCCAAAGAGCACAAACTCATTTTGTTCCTGAGGTCCAGCCAAAGCTCTCTATTTAGCCAGGCTGGTCATCTTCCCCGTCGGCTCATTTTATGGAACCTTTTTAAGAGTTCCTCCTTGAAGTGTGACCAGCCTTCCCAGGCACCTATGCCCTACCTGATTTTCCCTAAGAACTGTCTCCCAGGGGACACTCTCAACAATGCTCCTAAACAGGCCAAAGTCTGCCCTTCGGAAGTCCAAGGTAGCAGTTCTGCTGGCTCCCTGCCTTGCTTCTCCAAGAATTGAGGGTATTGCTCATAAGTTGCCAACCCCCTTTTCCAGATTTCCTTTTGTTCCTGAGGTCCAGCCAAAGCTCTCTATTTAGCCAGGCTGGTCATCTTCCCCATCGGCTCATTTTATGGAACCTTTTTAGAGTTCCTCCTTGAAGTGTGACCAGCCTTCCCAGGCACCTATGCCCTACCTGATTTTCCCTAAGAACTGTCTCCCAGGGGACACTCTCAACAATGCTCCTAAACAGGCCAAAGTCTGCCCTTCGGAAGTCCAAGGTAGCAGTTCTGCTGGCTCCCTGCCTTGCTTCTCCAAGAATTGAGAGCTCTATCATTTCATGATCACTCTGACCAAGACGACCTCCAACCTTTGCATCCCCCACAAGACCTTCCCTGTTAACAAGCAGCAGGACCAGTAGGGCGCTTTCCCTGGTTGGGTCCCTCACCAGCTGAGTTAGGAAGTTGTCCTTCACACGCTCCTGGAACCTCTGGGACTGTTCCCTCTCTGCTGTGTTATATTGCCAGCAGACACCTGGGAAGCTGAAGTCCCCCACGAGAACAAGGGTGAGCAATGGGCTTATAGAATACTTCATCAACCTCTACATCCTGGTTGGGTTGTCTGTAATAAATTACCACCATGATGTCTGCCTTATTGGCCTTCCCCTTGATTCATACACATAAACAGTCAACACTGAGAGGTCAGTGAACTCTCAACAAATGAGATTTCTTATCTAAAAACATCTTATCTAAAAACTGGCTCTGGGGAGACTACTTTTTCATTTTTGGAAAGCCCCAGCAAATTAACTGCCAAACACAACGCTCTGGCACAGCACTTCTGCTCCTTAAACAAAGTAAGGTTTATGCCCATAAAAAGCAATTTCAAATCATCAAGTCAACAGCTTACAATTCTCACTGAATCTGAAGGTTTATTCATTACACAGTTCATTACAGTGATATTTTATCTAACGGAGGGCAAAATATTTTGAAGACAGGAGGATCTGCAAAATACTGCTCCTGGATACAATAAGGAAAAATCTGAAGACTCCTTTGAGCTGCAAATGCCAGTTACAAAACTTACACAGTAATCTCTCGGACTTCAACTGCAAACATTTTTTGGGATTGTTCTGGGATTGTTCAGCCTGGAGAAGAGAAGGCTCTGGGGAGACCTTATAGTGGCCTTTCAATATCTGAAGGGTGCCTATAGAAGAGCTGGGGAGGGACTCTTTGCCAGGAAGGGTAATGATAGGACAAGGGGAAACAGTTTTAAATTGGAAGCAAAAAAGATTCAGATTAGGTCTCAGGAAGAATTTTTTTACTATGAGGGTGGTGAGACACTGGAACAGGTTGCCCAGAGAAGCTGTGGCTGCCCCATCCCTGGAGGGGTTCAAGGCCAGGCTGGATGGGGCTTGGAGCAACCTGGTCTGGTGGGAGGTGTCCCTGCCCAGGGCAGGGGGTTGGAACTCAATGACCTTTATGGTCCCTTCCAACCCAAAACCATTCTATGATTCTATGATTTTTATTCTAGCCCAATGCCAGGCAGCACTGAAAGAGTTGCACGCATGGTGATATAACATGCTAACATGGCCTGTGAAGAAAAAAATTATTTGAAGTCTTCAGCTTTATTGAATGTGTTCGGATTTATATATTCCCATAAAAATGTGCCAACCACAGAGATTCATTCACACAGTCATCTCCTGGAAACAACATGACACAAGTTTTCATTTAAATCCTTGATTCCCTCTGCCCAAAATCTCAGAGAGTTAAGAAGAACCCATACTGAAATTAAAAAAAAAAAAAATTAAAAAACCCACCACCAAAAAAAACCCAAACAAACCACAAGGACCAGCACAACGCAGAAACAAACTCACATGAACCCATATGAGAAGCAAAGTCACCACCATTTGGTCCACTGCTGGTCACGACAGTTTTAATCTCTACTTTCAACAGTGCCGTGTTAACTAAGGTGTAAAAGTTGCCAGTGTTCTGCTGATCTCAGTAAAGCAAATCTTCTCCAGGTTGTTCAATTATTTTAAATATAAAACAGCTTTACTTCAAAAATCACTTTAAAATAAAATTGTAATGATTGACAAACCCTGGGCATTCAGGTGAAAAGTTTGGGGTATTCTGTTTGAGTCTCTTCCTCCAAAACCGCCTTTATTTTTCTGAGGAAGTTTGATACATGATCTGCAGTGCTTGAAGTGCAACAGAGTGTAAGTATGGAACAAGGTTAGAAAGTTCAAGAGAAGCACTATGTTTAAACTGTCACTATCGAAGTAGCAGCCATCTCTCTGAAAAGTTAATACATATTCTGACATCTTGCAAATCTGGCTTCTGCTCTAATTTTGTATTGTTATAAACATTCAAAGAGGAATTCTTTCCACCCTTTTGAATACACATGCTGAATTCCCTCAATAGCAAGCTGATGCAAATCAGATAGAGGAAAGAATTACCACTCTCAAAAAGAGAAAACACTGACAAGTTTGAGAAATGGTAACATCCAAGAGATAGGTGTTTCCCTTTCCAAATTGACCAAGTAGCACTGTAAACATACTGGGCCAACCTTCCCATCAACTTCAGTGCAGTAACTGAAGCAGCAATAAAGATCAGACATTAGCAGGAACGCAGCAACCTTGGAAACCTCTCTTCAAATGAGAAAAAAACAATAAAAATAGTCACTGAAAGTACCTCAGCCCCACTCTGAAGAGTTCAGCCCACCACTTACTCACTTCTGCTATCAGTCTCTTTCCTGGTTTCACCTTCCCAATTTATGGAACTAGCAATCTAACAAGATGGACTAGGGTGCACTTACATTAAATTCAGTTGATTTTAGAGGGGTTTTTTTTCAAGTCCCCTTGCCTGGGACTACAAGTCAAAATTCATTGTTAGAGTGGAAGTCAAGAGGTGCTCCTTTATGTGCTTTACTCTTTAACTATGAACAATAAGGAGTCCTGCAATCAGGACGCACTGTGCACTGCACACAGAGTGAGCACTCACCATCCTTCTGTTCACACAATGACAGTGGAGCCAGAAGTGAAGAACTTTTAAACAGAAAGTCTTGTTTCAAATCTTTCTGTTTAAAAAATAAAAGAAAGCCAAGTGTGTGCATTTGAGATCAGGATTGAAATTAAATTCCTGACACAGGAGGCATAAAAGTAAAAACAGAAGCAGAGAGGAAAATCTGTAAAACAAAAATCAGATTGAGTATTCTTAAGATTAAAAAAAAGGACTAAAGGTAAAATACTTGGGTTGGGAAGGTGGTTGGTTTTGGTTGGTTTTGATTTTTTTTCATTTGGACATTATTTACACAAGTAGTAGGAAAACATGAAACTAATCCACAACCACAAATTAAATACACTTTTGGTTATTGTAAGACTAATAAGAATGCATTGTCCATAGCTCAATTATGAACATTTAACTGAGCTGTTCAAAAGATGGACCAGAATGCACTGATGTTAAATTCAGATAATGGTGAATTTCTGACGAAGTTCAGGGAACATCCCAGTTACCATGAATTACAGTGCATTACATTAGACCTCTGTTTATAGGGAAACCAGACTGGAAGTTGGCGGGGGGGGGGAGGATCTCACATAGACACACGTGCAAACATGGCCACTACGTTACACAGACAAAAACATATGAGAGAAGGAACACGAGCACGTGTATCTGCCAGCCACTTGTCGATCTATTACACTAGACATCATTTCAGGAGTCCCAATAAAATTTCAGGAAGGCAAATGAAGTAACATTCTACGTGATTTGCCTTGGAACTCTTGGTAAGGATGATAAAAAATATGCGTTCTCTTTTCCACAGCCTTACACAAAAGAGAGAATCATGGAATTGTCAGAGTCGGAAGGGACCTCTAGAGACCATCCAGTCCAACCCCCCGGCCAAAGCAGGGCTGCCCAGAGCACAGCACTCAGGAGCATCCAGGTGGGGCTTGAAGATCTCCAGAGAAGGGGACTCCACCCCCTCCCTGGGCAGCCTCTGCCAGGGCTCTGCCACCCTCACCCCAAACAAGTTCTTCCTCACATTGGAGTGGAACTTCCCATGGTCCAGCTTGTGCCCGTTGCCCCTCGGCCTGTCACTGGGAACCACTGGAAAGAGTCCAGCTCCATCCTCCTTCAACCCACCCTTTAGACCCTTGTCAGCATTCAGAAGGTCTCCCTCAGCCTTCTCTTCTCCAGGCTCAAGAGCCCCAGCTCTCTCAGCCTTTCCTCACCAGGGAGATGCTCCAATCCCTCCAGCATCTCTGTTGCCCTACGCTGGACTCTCTCCAGCAGTTCCCTGTCCCTCTTGAACTGGGGAGCCCAGAACTGGACACAGGATTCCAGTTGTGGCCTCACCAGTACAGAGGAGAGGGGGAAGGATCTTTCCTTCTTGGTCCAAAAACACACAAGAGAAATTGTCATATGGCAGTGCACCATACCTTTCTTTCATAAGTGTCTGTCCCACTGGCCTGCCAAGGGCCACCGATTCTCTTCACAGGGTAAAAACAACTGCCTCCATGCCCATCCACTGCAAGAAGGACAGCCCAGCCTTACAACCCTACCAAGGCTGCCCCAAGTAAGTACAAGGACTTCTTGGACTGGTTTGTGGAAAAAGTGAGTGACAAAAGTCAGTAAAGCCTTTTAAGAACCAATACAGATTGTGTTTTAAGTTTCCAGACTAGAAATACGGCAGTGCACCATACCTTTCATAAGTGTCTGTCCCACTGGCCTGCCAAGGGCCACCGATTCTCTTCACAGGGTAAAAACAACTGCCTCCATGCCCATCCACTGCAAGAAGGACAGCCCAGCCTTACAACCCTACCAAGGCTGCCCCAAGTAAGTACAAGGACTTCTTGGACTGGTTTGTGGAAAAAGTGAGTGACAAAAGTCAGTAAAGCCTTTTAAGAACCAATACAGATTGTGTTTTAAGTTTCCAGACTAGAAATACCTGACCAATGTCAGTCTCTCTCTATACACACACACATATATATATGTCAAGGTAGATAGGAAGTTCTTTATTTTCACAATGCAAGTTGAATGTGCAACCCAGGACCAAAACTATCACTCCTTGCTAATTTTTGTTGCTGTGATTACTGTCACTCTCCCGTCTATACTGCTGCTAGTCATGTTTTTACAGTAACTCAAGTTACATTTTTGGTTATTTCTATGCATTTGTATACAATCACGTTCATATTTCCTAAACTGTTAGAGAGATTACGAAAGAAAAAAATCAGGGTATCACAAGGGACTACTGATTTGGGGGCAGGGAGAGCCTTCTTTCAATCCTCCTCAACCAGCAACATCTTAAACAGTTTAAAGAAAAAGGAAGAGCAGGGCCAAGGGAAGAATTACTTTTTCTCAGACACAAATGCCTAGAAAAAATACAGCCTTTGAGAAAAGTAGCAGGACAATGTATCATGTCAGAGTTTATGCCTGTTATGATTAAAACAATTTTTAAGGCTTTATAAATGATAAAATGCTAAAAATGTATACAAATCTGTTATTTCTCTACAAAAAAATTAACTACAGAATTTGAAAGTAATAAATTGCTTGGTCTAACTTCACCGGCATTCAAGTGGCACACTACAGCTCAGGAAACTAGTCTAAATAAAGATTTTAGATCATTAATACAAATTTCCGAAGCTTTGATTAAACCTGCACTCCACTGAGATGTCTAAGGCAGCCTCTTGAGAGGTGAAGCAGGAAGTGTGCTGAATCATACCCATCTATAAACACGTTAATCTTACTGGAACTGGAAAAAGCCATAGAGCCATCTGCCTAAGATATCGGTTTCTTTGAAACATAATTTCAGGCTAGCAAAGAATCAAATTGTATTATGTAAAGAAGAATGTCTTTTTGGCTTAAGCATAGCAAAAATACCTTCCAGGTTGAATTGAGGATATATGCAATGCTTGCTAGGCAAAGGCATAAACCTGGATTACATCTGATTCAGCAAAAGACTTCAGCAAATACTTAAGCTTACTGACTGTAAGAGAATTTAGGCATTTGCTTACAAACTTAACAAAATTAGCATAGAAGAAGCAGGTTGAGAAAATATGGTCAAGAGGTCCCCCATCCCAATTTCAGTCTTCCCAAAGGACAGGAGATAGAAACTGGTTTTCAAGTTCCCAGACTTCAAAGTTTGGCTAGAGTCATGAGATGATGCCTTTCAATACCCCAGCTCTATACCTCACATCTAACTGGCAGAGTAAAAGACCAAAAAAAATGGTATCCCAAGACAGAGAGCTAAGTGAAAGCCCTGTGGTGGGACAAACAACTATTCCTACACCATACACAGAGAGACATGCCCTGAGACAGCTACAAAACAAAGGGGACTCAAGTTCCCAGAGCAAAATCCAGAGCAAAGCCCTGGGGCCCCAGACACATCGCTTCAGAAGCCTTAGCAAACACTAATTAGATACATACATCCCAACAGGCAGCTATACAGAAACATTTCTGAGTCAAACATGCATGGACAGAGGCCATGCAAGTTTGTAACTACCTATATGAGCTGGGGTTTGTACAGTGAAACAGAATTCTCTCAAGAATTCTTTCTTGCAATGTTTTTCAAAGCGAAAACAAAAACGCCTTTCAGGGACAGTTTTAAAATACAGAACATACAGGAATAGCAAACACTTTCCTCTAGAGTGGTTTGCTGCCCCACTTCACTTTAAAGAAAAAAGGCACAGATGACTAAAGCACAAAAAAAATATATTTGTATAGTAAATTGAAATAGTATTATATGCTGGTATAACATAACAATTTGAAGGGTTGGCTTTAGTTCTAAACAAGTCTGCTGCAAAAACAAATATATTATAATAGCTTAATCTATGCAAGGCCAGTGACAAGTTTATGAGGGCTCCCCATGATCAGAAGAGGCATCACTATGGCCCACCAAGTTAACAATCCCCCCGTACCGCTCAAGCAGGGCACCATTTTTTAGGCTCAACGTGCAGGGAAGCACGGCTCGTCAGGCCTCCCGGACCAGCACGCGGGTACGTCAGCAGGACAGCACCTCCCTCTGAGGATGTACAGCCACAAGGCTAGAAAAGTCACACTACAGATGCAGCCACGTGCCTTTCTGTTAACATGTACGAGGTTTCTGAGGCTCAGAGCTACAGCCCTGTCCTAGCTCAGCACTGCCAAGGCACACCACGCTGATGGATGCAGAAGAGGTCCATCGATAAGTACACGGGCAAAACGGCTGTCCTGAGAGGCTACGCTGAAATCAAATGCTTCCACAGACCCCGGTGCACACCAAGATCTCTGACCTTGTGCTGGCGGGGATGCAGCAGACAGTTTCACGGACAGGTTAGAAAGTTCACCAGAGAAAGTTCTACCAGAGTTGAGAGACACCTTGAGAGCAGACTGATGGACCAGCCCCTTCAGGGCACAGCCCGCTCAGGGCTCTGTCTCTCAAAACACAATTAGATCGCGTCAGTCCCGAGTAACCTCACTGCTGTTCATCAGAACAAACCTGCCTAGGAGACTTGTTCACATATCCGTTACTCGCTGTGTGAAATACTGCTTCCTGGCATCTGTTCTGAATTTCTGCATCCTTAATTTCCATTAACTCTTCCCTGTAGCCCCACACCCACCCTCCCCTTCAGGGCTAAATTGCAAACAGTAACCTGACAGAAATGGATGTATCTCTTAAGATTTTATATCCAGACGTCCACTGTGTTAACTTTTTGGATTTTGGAGGTTTTTTTGGTTGGTTGGTTGGTTTTCTTTTCACAGACAATTCCAAGATAGCAGAGTTTGGGCTTCTGGCACTTTTTTTTATTGGGTTTTTGCATAACCTTCTTTTACAGCTCACCCAATTTTCACACTGGTACCCACCCACACCATCTAGTGGGTTTATGCTTCGTGGTATCAAATGTTATAGTCTTTCTGCAGCTGTTAGAATGGCACGGAATGCAACAGCCCAAATCAACACAAGCTAACCTCTGCTTCCTTTCTTTTGTTTTTGTAACTTTCGATTTTCTTCCAGCTTTGCATCTGATTTAATAATCATCTTAATTAGTTAATAAAGCTTTTGTGTTCTCAACTTCAAATATGTGTGGATCAACAGCAAGAAGGGAGGCAAATAAATATGCTTACCTTTTCTTCACATTTCCTGTGGCAGGCATATTTGCAAGCTAAAACAAAACAAAATAAAATATATTAGGAAAAAAGTATGTGGATTCTCCCCTCCATTTCTTTAGATCATCTTTCTGCTAGAGATCTGGCCAAATTCAAGTCTATATATAAAAAAATTATTTCCATACTTATAAACAAAATGAAAAACCCTATAAAGAAATGCATTTAGTTTTCACCTGTTTCTCTCAATTACAACGTTATCATGTGCATTCCATCAGCTTATGATTAATACATATCTGGTTGTATATGGGCATATATATATCATGGACATATATACATACACACATATATACATATATATATATATAAACTTCATGTTGACACCTACCTTTACAGCTTCACACACACCAGAAGTGTTACCACCTAAATAACACATATACTAAGACCATATTGTTCCCAATGTAACCTGTGATTCTTAGGCATACCAGCAGTTCCAGAGAACTGAGAAAAGCAGCTTCAAAAAGCACAAGCAACCATGGCTGTTGAGACTTTAACTTCTGATTGTGAAATACAGTTCAGAGTGTTGCAAACGTTACTTCCCAGAGGTAAGCACTTGATGTCTTTTAAATTCCTGCCGACCTAAGAGCAGGAAAGGATGAATCGTACTAGCAAGTTTAGATTCAGAAAACAGCACTTAATAAGTAGCCAGATGAGCAGTGATGTAAATATGATGCAACAATATAATATTGTTAGAATCTGACAAAGGCTTTAATAGATTTTCCATTTATATCGCACTTTTTTCTCTACTCTCAACTTTGCTTTATTTCCATGTAACATCTATCCTTTGGGCTACTGTAAGCTGAAATGTCAGTTCAATTCAGGAAAAATTTCTTTATTCAATCTCCAGAACAGTAAGGCACAGAATACCACAGAGATTTAGCGGGAAGATTATCTGAGGCCTGATCTCAGACCACTGAAGCTGAAAGCCATGCTCATTTCTCACAGAATCACAGAATCGTCACGGTTGGAAAGGAGATCACCGAGTCCAACCACACACACACAAACACCACAACAACCCTGGGCACTAGAGCATGCCCTGAAGTGCCACATCTACATACATCTTAAATCCCTCCAGGGATGGTGACTCCACCACCTCCCTGGGCAGGCCCTTCCAGGGCCTGACCACCCTCTCAGGAAAGTCATTCTTCCCAAGATCTCATCTAAACCTCCCCTGCCCCAACTTCAGACCATTTCCTCTGCTCCTGTGATTATTCCCATGTGAGAGGAGGCCAACGCCCACCTCTCTCCACCCTCCTTTCAGGGAGCTGTAGAGGGCAATGAGGTCTCCCCTCAGCCTCCTCTTCTCCAAACTAACCATGCCCAGTTCCCTCAGCCTCTTCTCGTAGGACTTGTTCTCCAGATCCCTCCCCAGCTTGGTGGCTCTCCTCTGGACACACTCCAGCCCCTCAATGTCCATCCTGTAGTAAGAGGCCCAAAACTGGACACAGTACTCGAGGTGGGGCCTCACCAGTGCTCAGTACAGGGAGACCATCACCTCCTGAGTCCTACTCCCCACGCTGGTCCTGACACAGGCCAGGATGCTGGTGGCCTTCTTGGCCACCTGGGCACACTGCTGGCTCCTGTTCAGCCGGTGTCCACCAACACCCCCAGGTCCTTTTCTGCCAGGCAGCTCCAGCCACTCTGCCCCCAGCCTGGAGCGCTGCAGGGGGTTGGTGGGACCCAAGGGCAGGACCCTTATTGAACCTCATCCCATTGGCCTTGGCCCATTGATCCAACCTGTCCAGCTCCCTCTGGAGAGCCTTCTGACCCTCAAGCAGATCAACACTCCCACCTAGTTTGGTGTCATCTGCAAACTTAATGTGGGTGCATTCAATCCCCTTATCCGGATCATCAATAAAGATATTAAACAAGACTGGCCCCAAAACTGAGCCCTGAGGGATACCACTCATGACCAGCCACCAACTGGATTTCACCCCATTAATCTCAACTCTCTGGGCATGGCCATCCAGACAGTTTTTACCCAGTGAAGAATACACTTGTTTATGCCATGATTCGCCAGTTTCTCCGGGAGAAGGCTGTCGGGGACAGTGTCAAGGGCCTTACCAAAGTCCAGGTAGACAATGTCCACAGCCTTCCCCCCATCCAGAAGGCTGGTCACACGGTCATAGAAAGAGATCAAGTTGATTAAGCAGGATCTCCCTTTCATAAACCCATGCTGGCTGGCACTGATCCCGTGGCTGCCCTGCACTTGCCATGAGAGCTCACTCAAGATGATCCTCTCCATGATCTTTCCCAGTGCCGAGGTCAGGCTGACAGGTCTGTAGTTCCCTGGATCCTCCTTCTGGCCCTTCTTGTAGATATGTGTCACCTTGGCCACCCTCCAGTCATTTGGTACCTCCCCTCTTGACCAGGATTGTTGACAGAGGATGGAGAGGGGCTTGGTGAGCTCTCCTGCCAGCTCCCTAAGTACCCTTGGGTGAAACCCATCCGGCCCCATAGACTTAGGCGTGTCTAGGTGCAGAAGCAGATCATTGACTACTTCCTCCTGGATTATGGGGGAGTTGTTCTGTTCTCCATCCTTATCTTCCAGCTCTTCTCGGTGCTTCTACCAAGAGAAAGATATTCTACAGCCTGACCCAACAGGAAAGATACAACTACCAAGATGAGAGGTCAGCAAAAGACATGACCATCCCCATTCCAGATTCAAGTGCATCAACTGCTGAAAGAAAAACCCTCATGCTCCCATCACTTCTAGGAAAAAAGAAAAAGCAAGGCTTACTGACCCCTTTTCTTATGCAATCTTGCAGGTGCCATGTTCACTTATTTTCCTCAGGTATAAGTCAGGAATGAGTTCTTTGTTTATAGTGCTTCAAAGGATCAAGGTTCTTTATTTTAAAAATTTATTAGTGTTCCCACAAATACACTGCTCTATCAGTGTTAATATTGATCAGTAACCACATTACCACTTACAATCCATGAGGAAAAACTTCATTTTTTTCTGTGACAGCTTGGGGGATGCTTAAATTCGTCCAGTCATTTCATGCACCAAAACTGCTTATTTAGTAAAATCAGCATGATTAGCTTTGAGTTGGCAAAAGATTAACAGATGTTCTAAAAATATGCATACATACTATGTTTCTTCTATAAGCTACTTTGAGATCTCCTGTAAAATGGTGAAACAAACAAAGTCAATCACAAAAAGTAAAGAATAGAATGGTAAATCTGTCAGGAAGCCCTGATATTACAGATAAGGTTCTCATCTTCTTTACTAATGATTAAGCCTAGATTTCAGGGGGGCAAGATGAAACATAAAACAAAAATAGATTTCATTCCGCGACAAATTGCACTAGTTTGCTACTGGCTTGTTCAAAACCAAACAACACGTCACCAACAATACACAAAATCTTTATTAAAGACGTAGGTAACAGTAAACGCAGTCATTGAGTTTTTTCAGTTTCCATGTACATGAAAAGTCATTGTTTGCTGCTTTAGTGTAACACAACAGTACTATCTTTGCTGGAAAGAAATTACCAAGTCAGATGTGAGTTTAGCCTCAATAGAAACAAGACAGTCTTGCAGCAGCACCCCATTCAAACACCACAGAAATATGGTGCACAAACTCCAAACATACTTAAAGGAAAAACACTTTACAAACAAAGTATTGCTATATTTATGAGATTCAAAGGAAACAAAGAGTAAAGCCTCAAAAAGTAATTAGCCAAATACACATCAGACAAAACTCTTACTGAAACAAACCGTGTATTTTTTCAGGTATTCTGAGGATAAGAGATCTGATTCATTCACGAACACAGCTTCACTCCTCCTCAGGACCCAGAAATACCCTATTTATATCTAAATCCACCACTTTCATGGATTAGACTGAGTTAAGTCATTACCTTTCCTCCCTCACTGTCTAATAAAGCTGATTATGATAATAAAACTGGATAGGAATAAGCACTCTGCAATGAGATCACTGACTGTCCAGATGTTGGGAGCAAACAAAGCAGTCCTTTGTGCTCGGAAGCAGAAAGGAGACTCTCCGCTTTCCCTCCTGAGTGAACATCAAACTGCTCATTGCATATGTTGCTCCTAAAGGCACACTAGCTACATCCCAACAACAGAAATGGATCCCCAAGAATAACAGACCCAAACACCAATTCCCTTTTCTTCACAGGTCTGATTTTCACTAGCAGACCAAATCTCTGCCCGGAACAATAAAACTTAAAATGACTGAGCCCATTTTGATGGACTGTTCTTGGCATTTACCAGATGCTCGTGTTCAAAGCATTTTGTATAATCTGCATCACAATTTTTCATTTGCCTTATCTTTTTTATGTATATAAAGATCTATGTAAGCATGTGTGTGTAAACATTTACAAATATATATACATGTGTGAACATATGTACACAAATATATACGTGCATATGTACACATATACACACACTCCAAAAACCGCAAAAGTCTTGTTTGTAGTAAACATACAACCACTTGCTAAAAGCAATTGAAAAAAAAAATTTAAAAAGGCTGTTAACATAGAACATTGTGTAGGAATTAACAGCTGATTGGAAGAATGATTACCTTGGGTCACTAACCTGCACGCCAATTATTAATCTCTCCTATGAATAATTTTAGTGCTAGTGTGGTAGAGTCACGATAAACTTCAAGGTTGCTTTTAAACTACTGAGTTAAGTCAGAGTATTTTCAAACTAATTTACCCTTCTATTTTCTTGTATCCTCTACTTCCCACACCCTCCATCCCTTCTCCAGAAGGAAGGGATAAAAAAATAGAAAAAAAATTCTATATATGTACACAGACACAGAGGAAGGGGGCCAGTATAAGTATCAGCACAATTTGAAAGAAAGGGAGGTATCAGGAAAATACCATAAACTGGGTATGAGGCAGCACGCGGGCTCATAGGGAAAGAGTGAAAGGAATAATGGCCGTGCTGCAGCAGCCACAACTGCCCGAGTGAGTGGAGAGGAGTACTGCTGCCTTTCACAATGCAATTCACAGGGTTTTCTCCACCCCACAGCACCTAACATCATTAACAGTGAGAGATCTCTCCTCCAACACTATCAAATTAACCACTCATCCACACAGAAAAATCAATTTGCTTGATGTTTCATTACGTAGAATTAATCTTGCCACAGCTAATGCTCTTGCCCTACAGAACTACCCTGCCTGGACAGCCCAAGGCTGCTTTGCCTCAGCCAGTACTTGTGAAGAGATAGATTGACTCAATCATTAGATTGCCAGAGAAAGGGAATCATATTTCAATATGCCAGCTGTTTTTACGGAAAGCTTTGAATAATAGAGAAATGCACTTTTAGAAAATTTTAAAGACCAAAACCACAGTATTATACCAAAGTCATGCAACACCTTTTCAGTGCAACAAACACGCAATGCAAAAACATATGAAAAATTGAGCATAGTCGCATGCATTCAACTTACAGTTAAAAGATCTCAACAAACAGCTTCTACTGAACGCTGGCATTCTTCAGGCAAAGCTCACAAGTGAAATAGCACTCAGCTCTTTCCAGCACTACAGCCAAAGTGTATTTGAATTTAAAAGTGTGCCTGAAACAGCCCAGAGGACTTAATGTCACACTCAGCGAGGCTACTTCGGTTTTTCAACTGAACAGCTGAATGTCTGCATCCCACACATCAGCTCTCATCAAATACCAGACTTTCCAAATTTGGGTTTAAGGATTCTGGCAGCAGTTCCAAGAACAACTATCCCAAGCTGGCTGGCAATGAAATGGAGGCCAAGCCACATTAAGTCAATTTACTACACTTCAAAACAGTTTCTAAACAATAGCTCTGAGAATCTATTTTTTTTTTTTAAAGGGGGAGAAAGGGGGAAAAAATAAAATAAAAGACATTTCCTTGCATCAAAATGAAGATGTGTTAACTCCTGCAAGTTAACAATACTGCTGACAGGGTGAAAACAGAAAGATAAGCACAGTGAATCATATTTTTCATACTTAAACTCCAAAATTTGTATGAAATGAAAGTCCTTACATTCACACGTTAAATGCTCTCTGCAAACCAAGAGCAAAGTACTTGCAAAGTAAGAGAGTACTTCTATAAACCAGTCACAGAATGACTTATGGTTAACCAGGACAAAAAGGTGAAGTTGTTCTCTGTGTGCTAAGGGCTACTCGCTTTGTCCTATTTTAGCATTTAATGGACACACAGTATGGCAATATATTCCATACAAATATTCCATCACACTGTACACTCAGTGAATATTAAAACATGAGTAGTTTATAAGGACAACCTCACACTTAACCACAGCTTTCATCAAGTAACTCTCCATGGTGGTTTTTCATGTGTTTATTTTTAAACAACTCTATGTATGACAAGGGTACAAACAAGGTAACTCAGAAACCCTCTTAGGGCAAAAACTCGCATACAAATAGAGAATCTAAGAGATAAAACTCAGTTTAATCCCGTATTAATCCCTGAAAAAGATGACTTGCCCCAAAAGCATATACAACTATTGATATTAATTTTTAAGTTCCTGCTGACAAATAATAAATATGGATACTGAATCACAGGCTTAGCTGCTCGAAAGATATTTTCTTTCCCTCAGCATCTCCAACTCAGCTTCCCCAAACCAGACACACGCTACTGTGGTTATTTTTCGACAATAATGGAAGCCTCCTTGATGATTCCCAACAACATGTAATCTAAACCATCTATATAAAAAGATTTGTGTAATCAAGACTTAGTTTTCAGAGTTCCTGACTCCAGTCTTCTCTTTTAACCCCAGGGGCAGAGGGGTGTCCGTGCCGCAGGAGCGGTGCACACCAGCCATTCTGGGCTGGTGATACCACCGCTGAGCAGCACCCCCTCCTCAGAAAGTGCCCTGCACAAAATCCCAGCTCTGGCATCGGTTCTGAAGAAAAGATGTTTTCCTTTTTTTTAGAAACCAAATCAAGATGTTTTAACAAATGCACAGCAAGGCCGCCACAACAGGGTCTTCTCCAAGCAGAGCCTGATACAAAAAGACATCCATGTCCCAAATGGAGAGAACTGTGAAACTTGCTGGCCATTTATACTTTGACATGGGTTAAATAAAATTGTGATTAGATTACTAGAAAAACCTCTCCCCAACACACACACACTTTTCTGCTGACCTGTTCCTAACAGCTCTGCAACAATTCAACTCGAGATAAACATCCAAAAGGAAAGCAGTATGAGAACCAGACACATTCAAATTATTAACTGCAGCATTAAAATAAGATGGCGTGCAGTTTTGCGAGGAGCAAATACTTTTGGATGAAGTGTGGGGGAACAGACCTCGAGCTGGAAACACTGGGCTTTAGCTGCAAAAGTAAACACTCCTATTTTCAAGAAGTTATCAGTCACACGCCAAAGCTGTAGCGTGTCTAACAGCTGCACTACAGCAACAACATCTGCTGGTGCATTTCCTCTGCCTCAAACATTTTCTTAGATTTTTCTTTGGCTCTTTTTTCATATTCAGCCAACTATTGTCTCTTCCTCTGAGTATTGCTTCCAGCACTTCATGACAGGGACTGCAGACATTGTTTTGAAGATGAAGGCTAAAAGACAGTTATGGGAAATTTGTGCAAAACTTGAGCATTTTTTACTTTTTACAGTAAAATGTATTGTGAATGAGCTTTCCTGCAGATGAAATATTCCACTTACCGTTGCTGACAAGAGCAGTGGAAAATCTTTATTAAGAGAAATACATTTTGGCACTACTGCTCCAACTGTCTGTTCTTTACCTTTACTCCCACGTTCTGTCTTGGAGGAAGAATCTTGACCACCAAGGTTTTTGGGGGATGATTTTTGGTTTGGTTGTGTTGGTTTGGTTT
Organism: Calidris pugnax; assembly: GCF_001431845.1. Lineage (NCBI taxonomy): Eukaryota > Metazoa > Chordata > Aves > Charadriiformes > Scolopacidae > Calidris > Calidris pugnax. The sequence goes on from NW_015094509.1 coordinate 1,224,446, forward strand.
ATTCCTGTGGAATTTATAGTCTGACTTTTATCATTTTAACTGCATCTGAGATGTACCTGAGAACTCCTGGGTGAGTCCTGTTTTTGTTAAATTTCCAGGGATGGTGGTAGAAAGGCAGAACATTAGCACAGTGAAAATGTTTTCACATTTTTAAAATTAAATTACTCATCCAGCAACTTCTTCTCTGCTTTTTAAGCTACGCTTGCAGGTAGGGAAAGATTAAACTTCAATCCAAAAGTTATTTTTAGACATCCCCCTCCAGCTGAGCAGACAACCCCGTGTTGCAACATTCAATCCACAGCGCCATTTCAACCAGCCTCTGGTTTACTCTGGTCAGCAATCCACAGGAAACCAAAAAAATGGCTGGAATGTCTCCAGGCTTTTCTCACAGCTGCAGACAGTGCAAGAACTGCGAGATCTCAAAAACTTCCATGTCTGTGATGGATCTTGAAAACATATCATGCATAAATTATACTAAGAGCAAGGATCAGAGAAAAATTGGCTTAAAGATTGGCTTAAAACAGGTGATCTTCAAAATAAGAAAGCCAATGCCATTAAAAATTTGTTTATTATGTGGATAAGAGCTTGAAGGGGCCTTGAAGTTTTGATTCACAGCTTAAGCTCCTACAGAAAACATTAAGTGACAGAGACCTTCACCAGAAGAGAAAACAACACAGGCTACAAAAAGGAGTCATCAACACGATCCTTCAAGAACTTACAGAGTTGAAGGCATGTTTTCCAAAGGTATTTTTTAAATCTCATTAATGACAATAGATGGGGACTCTGCATAAAATCAGCTAACAACTCCCCCTCTTACCTATTTACAGGGTGAAGTTTGTAGTCCAGCTTTGTTTCTTGAACCTTTCTGTACCAGAACAAAGTCTTCAGCACTCCTTACAACAGATTTCTTCACTTATCTCTTCTTTAATTAAATTTTATCTTCCTATAAATTATTTCTGTCTCCCATGGTAGTTTTCCCCACACACACACCCTTGCTTCGAAGCCAATTAGAAGTGTGAGGTTTCAGCCAAATGCATCAAGATTTACTTTGAGGTTCCTTTCCCCACATGACATATCAAGTTAATCACACTCAAATGATACACTTTAATGATGGCAGCATTTCATTTCTGATTTTTGGGTCAGAGCAGATAATTCTAACTTCAATTTACCCTCAGGAATTTTGGGTTCTCTTCAAGTGGGCTAAGTTTATAAAACTGCAGGTATACCGGATAAATAGCAGCCATTGGTTTGCCTGGAAAAATATGCAGAGGGGGCCACACGGATCACATTGACTTCGTGCTTTTTTTTTCTTTTTAATTTATTAGCTGTAATGAACAGAAGCTACAGCTTTTTAGAAAGCTTACTGGTTTGAACATTAACGTTAAAATAAATTTTATAAGTACAGATCAAATTCTGACACGATTAAGTCCGTCCTTATGAGGTAAACAAATAGGGTACCCATGTCTTCACTACAGATAACTTTCTGAAACATCATCTACTTTCTGTGATGCAGCTTGGCTGCCATGAACATTAAACATTCTATTAGAGGATTTTGCCTTGTGAATTTTTTATTTTTAAATCAGTAGAAACCTACCTTACAGATTTCTGCCAAAATTCCTCCTCCCTCTGACAGCTCCCTCTGGGGCAGCACCATGCCATCAAAGGATGTCAATTTTGCAGCTTTTCCCAGCTCCAGAAAGGTCTGTGTTCAGTCAGGATGCTTATGTACCACTTGTGTAACGCCTCCTAATTACAGTAGCTTCCTCTGTATCTCTATATGCTCCAATAAGTCTTTACTCATCCTCCCCTTTCATGTCTTTGCTGTTGTTATGCACACAGATTCCATGTCTGGCTACCTAAGCTCAGCAATGAAATATGAATGCACAGCTGTGTTAATTAGAGTACATTATACTAATCTGGTGGAAGTTGCTATTTACTTTGTGCATCTTTTGTCTAGAGAAGAGGATCTGACCTTCCCAGGCTCCTGGCGTCACAGATGGGCTGCCATCCACGTTTCTTCCATCAGCCTCCTCCTCCCCAGCACAGTGCACTGTGTCACCCATGTCCATGTCAACATCCACCCCTTTCTGAGGGGTTCCTAAAAAGACTTCTCCACTGCCACTAGATCAATTCATGTAGTCTCCCTTGGAAACCTTCCCAGAGGCATTTCACAAACAAGGCTAACAGTCAAATGAGGTTTTATAGCAAGAGTGCAGGTCCCTAGCTAACCCAACCTTGTTTGGGCATTCCATAATCCCTCTTCCTTGGAGCTGACAGCAGCTACACGCTATGAACCCACTCCAGGCACCACACCAGCCTACGCTCCTTGGTCCTACAGCCTGCAGAGCATGGTTTACATGCCTGGTCTGTGTATCATATCATCAAATGTTGGTCATGCTATGAACCCACTCCAGGCACCGCATCAGCCTATGCTCCTTGGTCCTACAGCCTGCAGAGCCTGGTTTACATGCAGTTGTCTGTGTATCATATCATCAAATGTTGGTCATAACGGAAACATACAATGCTAGCAGAAAGGAATTCTAGGTCTCCTTTTCTCACAAGTCCATACACCGTTTAAATTTGGAGGTAATTAGCAGTTAATTGCTTAGGAAATGTTTTCTGGTTTGCTTGTTGAGCCTGAGCCATACACACAAAATTATTACATCATTATAAATCTTAAAAGTATTAACTGAAGCAGTTATCTTAAAATGATCTTAAAACAGTCCCATGGAAGGCAACACAATTTGCTGGCTCAATGCTCAGGAAAACATGTAAGTGTACATACAAACATCGGAGAGAAAGCAAGGGTGATATGACGAAAAACACTTTTAATATGATAAGTATTTTATGCTAAGATCTCCCACATTATAATATTAACATAATTATATGGCTATGCTTAATGCCATAATTAGCCATAGGAGGATTATGTTATAGTTATGTTGAAATTACAGTTAATATATATCTTAAATACAATGTATTATAAGATCGATAGATGGACAGATCTCGTAATACACCCATGTAAGTGGATAGTAATAGTAATACAGGATCTTATTTCACAATGATCACTCCACGGAAACCAGGGTGACACAAACACCCCACTCCACAAACGCACACAGCACTCTTCACCACGTAGAGCCAACTGTAACGCTACTGGCCCCAGCAGGACCCAAATTCCTTCGGCCTTTCTGGTGTGTCTGCCAGAACTGTAACCTCCGACACGCTTTGCACACTTATTAAACTACTGTTATTGCTGAATTTAGCACTTACTGAAAGACAGAGAATATAAAAACACCTAAAGTCATGTAAGATTAAATATGCATGTATTTACACACACAGTATGCACAAACAAGCCTTAAGAACAGTTTGTCAGCTCAAAATGAGTCTCAATATAAACTGAGTACACAATGAGATTTTAAGTGGATCGCTAGCCCTGACCACCAGCACAATTACAAACAAGCAAACGAATTTCAGAGGAAAATAACAAACCTCTTTAAGAAGACAACGAGCTTCATATTTCTTCAAATCCTGATCTATCATCTGTAAGTGGCTGGAAGCTCTTGATTAAACACAGATAGCATAAGTAAGAAAAAGTACTTTCCACTATCACTTCATGCTACATGCTCAAGGAAACAGTCCAGGACCTACTGTAAGCCTTGTGAGACTATATGTTAACATGACTTAAAAAGACAGAAGTTATTATACTGATCAATTCTAAGTAAAGTAGGTGAATTGTATTCTTTATTACGCTCAGCTTGCACACAACACTTGAGCATTTCTCTGCTCGCAATATAGCCAGCAATACACGCCAATGTAATTTCACACCTCTTTGGCTAGCATTTATACACGGTTCAAAACGCATACATAGTCAAACCATCAAGGGAAAAAAGCTTTCAAGAAAAATAAAAAAAAACCTGAGGAACTAAAATTCTACAAGTGCTCCTACTGGGATTGCTCAAACACATATTCCCAACACCAACACGCTCTTGGCTGGGTTAGATTAACAAAAAGATACTCAGTTCATTCAAACTACCCCCAATTCCTTTAAGTTCAAAATCTCGTTTATAGAATGCTTTGCATTGCATGTAAAGCCTCACTACCAACACCTATACATGCTAACTTAATCGTCAACTGGAGGGGAGTTTCAGCAACAAAAATGGGTAAGGGGTTTCAATTCCTCACATTCATTTCATCCATCAATGCTCTAGTAACTAGGAAATAATATCGCATTGTTAAAATTACTCCAATTCCCCAAATCTGGTCTCCAGTTTTTAAATTATCAGAAAAATAGGTTCTAGAGATTGGGAAGATTCAGAGCATCTAAGAGGCTCTCTGTTCTACACTAACAGTCATTTCATCACAACACAACAAAGATAAATGATAATTTTAAAAAGCAAAGAAAAATAAAGTAAAATACAAATAAACAATAAATATATTTTACACATATAAAATATAGAAGAAATACAATAAAAAAGATATTCACATGGGAAATACACAAGAATTCTATCATTATGACAGCTTGTTTACAAATAAGTATTGAATATTCAATATCTAGGGTAAGTAGCTTGGAAAAAAAATATCAAAAGGCTTTTATAACACTCCAGCCTTTTGGCTAACTATGGAAGTGTGCATGTTCTCTTTAACATTTTTATCAATGATCTGGATGAGGGGATTGAGTGCACCCTCAGTCAGTTCCCAGGTGACACCAAGCTGGGTGGCAGTGTCGACCTGCTGGAGGGTAGAGAAGCTTAGCAGAAGGATCTGGACAGGCTGGATGGATGGGCCGAGACCAACGGGATGAGGTTCAACAAGGCCAAGTGCCAGGTCCTGCCCTTGGGTCCCACCAACCCCCTGCAGCGCTCCAGGCTGGGGGCAGAGTGGCTGGAGCTGCCTGGCAGAAAAGGACCTGGGGGTGTTGGTGGCCTGTGGGCTGAACAGGAGCCAGCAGTGTGCCCAGGTGGCCAAGAAGGCCACCAGCATCCTGGCCTGTGTCAGGACCAGCGTGGCGAGTAGGGCCCGAGAGGTGATTGTCCCCCTGTACTCAGCACTGGTGAGGCCTCACCTTGAGTACTGTGTCCAGTTTTGGGCCCCCTACCATAAAAAAGACATTGAGGGGCTGGAGCGGGTCCAGAGAAGGGCGACAAAGATGGTGAGGGGTCTGGAGCACAAGTCTTGTGAGGAGACGCTGAGGGAGCTGGGGGTGTTCAGCCTGGAGAAGAGGAGGCTGAGGGGAGACCTTCTCGCTCTCTCCATCTCCCTGAAAGGAGGGTGTAGAGAGGTGGGGGTCGGTCTCTTCTCCCAAGTCACAGGTGACAGGACAAGAGGAAATGGCCTCAAGTTACACCAGGGGAGGTTCAGGCTGGATATTAGGAAAAATTTTTCACGAAAAGGGTTATCAGGCATTGGAATGGGCTGCCCAGGGAGGTGGTTGAGGCACCATCCCTGGAGGTGTTCAAAAGACGGGTTGATGTCGTGCTGGGAGATACGGTTTAGTGATGGTGTTGCTTTTTGTTTGTTGTGTGGGTGTTTATTTTTGTCAAAATTAGGTTGACGGTTGGACAAGATGATCTTTAACGTCCCTTCCAACCTAGAAGATTCTGTAATTCTCTGATTCTATGATCAAGAGGTATATGTGCTTAGCCCTGAACTCAATTGAACTGTAATGCAAGGAAGATCAAACCAGAGCTGAAAAGCACTCAGTCTGAGGTAGCACTAAGGAGACAGGGGGAATCCTGCGCTCCGCGGGCCCCTGCACGTGTCCCTGAGCGTGCAGGTCGTGCAGAGATCAGCCCACAGCTCTCTGTCCTTTCTTCATGAGAAGCAGCACAAACACGCCTACCAGGCAGGGAGACAGCCCCATCGTCAAACCTGCTTTTCCTTTTTGTCACTCTTTTGGTGGAGCTTGTTAAAGATAAATTCACTGTAAAGGAGTATGCTTTACTGAGGTGAACTGAAGGATACAAGGACAAAGGGACATCATCATATCATTCAAGCATACCTTTAAGTCAATCATTCATTCTTCATAGAAAGCTTTTAGGCACTGCATCCAGACCTGCCTACTGGCAAAGGACACGTTTTGCAAGCCAGGTCTAAACAACACACCCCCCAGAATGACTGCCACATGCTAACGAAAGCTTATCTAACCAACACAACACCCAGTTATGGCCTTTTTTTTTTAGTCCCTGAGCGTGCAGGTCGTGCAGAGATCAGCCCACAGCTCTCTGTCCTTTCTTCATGAGAAGCAGCACAAACACGCCTACCAGGCAGGGAGACAGCCCCATCGTCAAACCTGCTTTTCCTTTTTGTCACTCTTTTGGTGGAGCTTGTTAAAGATAAATTCACTGTAAAGGAGTATGCTTTACTGAGGTGAACTGAAGGATACAAGGACAAAGGGACATCATCATATCATTCAAGCATACCTTTAAGTCAATCATTCATTCTTCATAGAAAGCTTTTAGGCACTGCATCCAGACCTGCCTACTGGCAAAGGACACGTTTTGCAAGCCAGGTCTAAACAACACACCCCCCAGAATGACTGCCACATGCTAACGAAAGCTTATCTAACCAACACAACACCCAGTTATGGCCTTTTTTTTTACTTTTTTCTTACAACAAGTAGATGATTCATTGCTAGACAAACAGCAAACACTCTGTAGCAACCAATCTGGAGCCTTTCCCCTCCCCTCATTTCTCTTGACATATAACTTTCCTTTAACTGATAAGATATTATGGTCTGAAAGGAACCTGCAGTCTGTACAAAGAGCCATTCTTTTCTGAGGAGAAACTGTTTAAAAGCAAGATTTTCTCATTAATACACAAAGGAACTTTATCTCTTCTTAACAAAAGGCTTTTCTTCTCCCTCCCCTGTCCCCAGTGCCAACTTGCTCACTTTCATTCAGCAACATCAGGGAGAATTTATCAGAAGCCACCAGGATTTGGCTCTGAAACAGCTGGTTTATTTTTCTCCATATTAATAGAGTTTCCCAGTACTAGGGTACATTTCAAGTACTGCAGTGTTCGCAAGGGAACAGACAATGTTTAGTTCGATCTTTTCTAAAGCCTATGCTGTAAGTTAAAATATTAAATTATTAAATTATTAAATTGAAACTACTTGGAGTCATTACTTCCCAACTCCTGTTCCTGCCATCCCACAGGTTAGGATCGAGCAACCAACAGTCAAAACGTACCAGCGGCAAAACAAAAGGAGCTACAAGATACTATCAACGGGTTCCTTCTTGGAAAACTGCACCCAGAAGCCTAGAGAAAATTGTCCCAGGCAGACTTAGATACGGACATCGATGTCTCATAGCCATGAATGTATCGGTTTGAGGAGCGTGTTGGGGGAACCAGTAGGACTGCTTGTAGAATTGTAGTTCCTCAGGTTTTTTTTTGTTTTTTTCTTGGAAGCTTTTTTCCTTGATGGTTTGAATACATGTGAATTTTGCTTTCTTCCTGATATTTTGTATCACGTATAAACACTGGCCAAAAAGGTGTTAAATTACTTTGGCATGCCCTGTTAGTTTCTGTATTTGAACAAAAGCTGTTACCCGTTGGGGCAAAAGGAAAACTTACTCAATGTCACCTCGACCTGTTCACAAGACATATGGTAAAGCTCTTGGCACCTCTGGTAGGTACGCACACCGACATCGCCGCGGTGAATCTGAGACTTCCAGCTCTGGGCTGTGATAAGTCAAATCCAGAGCAAACCGCCAAACATTCTTTTTTCCTATTTCCATCCCCAAAGTATCGATTCTCTCCTGGCTTTTTACACTGCATCTGATCAAGAGGGTCTTCAGGCAGTTCCTTCACTAAGCAGCAGAAATAGTACTGCTGGAAGGAAGCCTAAGTTGAAAACAATCCTAAGAACTTTGGAACCAACCTCCAGAAGGACAGACAGAAGAACATGTTAAAGAAATACATACATAACTACCACTCCTATGTTGATAGCAGTAATGCTGAAGAAGTGAGGTATTTTACTGTTTATCTGTACAGTCTGCACCTTAGCTCAGGAAATGGGCACATTCCTTCCACATTCAAATCTCTCACCTCCCTCTTAAGCCCTCAGAGGGATCCTGAGGTGTCTGAGGAATATGGGAAGGAAGAGGGGGAGAAAGAGATCCATCTAGAACTGGGAAGTGGTGCAAACACCTCTAAGTAAAACAGCGACCACACTTCAGATGAAGAGACAATAGCATTCTCTTACTCGGAGGTAAACCACGCATGTGACAAGTAAAGAGACTGTTTTATTAACATGAATAACAGGGGTTAAACATTAACCAGGCTAAACCAGTACAGGGGATTGAAACCCCTGTCCCGGGACAACCTGCAAAAAGGAGCCTTCCCAAGATTTCATTCCACCACAGAATGGAGGAGAGGTAAGTATGCTCAATTCTATACAGCAAGAGAAGAGAGTGACAGAAACAGCAGTAAGGAGGAGCAGGGGTGTCAGAGGCAGCTGAATCCCTGCAGTCTGTGCATTCAGAGACCATCCCTATTGCTCCTGCGAGTGATGAGACTGAAGGATTAAGGATTGTGCAGAGTACAGTGCAACTGAAAAATTAATGTAAATAAAGAGAATTTGTGAATTTTTGCAAATTAATGCAGAGAAAGCCTTTGTGCCTCAGTGACTGAGGGTCACACACTTCCTCATTTGGAGACTGAATTCCAGAGACATTTGTCACCCGGTGTGCACACATCGCTGGCGTGCTCCGTGGGGAGCCTCCAGAGACACTGCCTTATTCTGTAACCTGCTCCAGTTGCACAGTCATAAAAGTACATCATTTTACAAGTTCAATTGCCTACTACAGCACCCCACTCCCTGGCAAGAGCAGGGAACGTTACTGTACAAAGGCAGGAACAAACGAAGGGAACATTTACACTTGGTCCAGGGGGAATTCCAGAAACATGCATTCCTTGAAACTTTAACATTAATGTATAATTTATTTCCTTTACACAGCAAGGAAGTAAACAGCACATCATACATTACTCACCTCTGCAGGAAATGCCTTGGCTATCAATTACTTGTTTGCAGATTCCACAAATTTTGGATTTCTTAAAAGACTTGCTTTTGAAGATGTGGGACCTTGAAGCTGTTTCTTGAGGCTGGAAACAAGGGAAATAACATCAGACCCTCCCTCAGCTTTTGAGCTATACTTTTAAGTGAAATACAGATAATTTTAAATTAAATATATCAGTAGCGTGTCAGTAGTATAATACTAGCATGCCAAAGTGCTCTTGCTCCGTCTCTCATCCTCACTCTTATTCAAGACCATGAGCTTTCCACTCTGAAGTGTTGGAAGCAATGCATGAGGAACCTCTTGCAGACACTGCAAAATGTTTTCTATCATGACTTCAGAATCCACTCCATGACTTATCTTTTAAGAGGAAATACAGAATAATCTTTATGATAGGAATCAACAACCTTCTGACCTAAGGTTTCACCTACATATAAACTTGCACTGGTTCTGCTTAAACTGGTTAAAAATAACTTAAGTAACGCTCTATCTCAGTAGCCAGTTTAACTCATCTGGAACAGAAGACAGCTTGGGCTTTTCATTTAATACATGAAAAGCATGCACGCAACCTGACTTGAGCACAGATTACAAACTTTAAAATCACTTTTGCTTCCTTTCTGCATAAGTACACTAGTTTAAAGGAACATTTTTTTCTACAGTGTGCCAAGTAACTGAAATGTCATGTTAAAATATAATGCAATCATCAAATTTCTAATTGGGGACAGAACTGCAAAAGTCAATAGCCTGTATGTGATAGATATTATATGGCTTCTATAATTCAGGAAACATTTAAATAACAAAAGTGAGGAGGTACCAAAAGCCTATGAGAGAGGCAGCATCTCCTTTAGAAGGGTAAAACAACCTTCACTTTCATTGGCAGACTTTTTGGAAATACCAGTTACCTATTCAAAAACAAAGCCCATGTTCACCAGACCATGAACATCCCCAAGTGGTTCTTCATGTTCCTATTTCCATTTCATGTTTGCACCTTACTGTCCATAAACTCAGCCCTGCCAACAGGCTGGCATTCACTGCTCCAGCAGCAGAGGTGTCCAGCAGCAGAGACCCATGCTGTCACACGTGGCCAGGCCAGGCCACCACACAGCCAGGCTTCCACCTGGACCTCTGAGGAGACACTGTCCCAGCCTGCTGCAACGCACAAGCCTGCGGCAATAAGGTAACATGGGATTGCTTTGTGGCTTTGAGCAATTCAACATAAAATCATAGAGTTGTCTAGGTTGGAAGGGACCTTCAAGATCATCTAGTCCAACCATCAACCCAACTCTGACAAAAAAGCCATCACTAAACCATGTCCCCCAGCACCCTGTCAACCCATCTTTTGAATACCTCCAGGGATGGTGCCTCAACCACTGCCCTGGGCAGCCCTTTCCAAGGCTTCATAACCCTTTCCGTGTAAAATTTTTTCCTAATATCCAATCTGAACCTCCCCTGGTGCACCTGGAGGCCATTTCCTCTTGTCCTATCACCTGTGACCTGGCTTCAGGCAACATGCTTACTGTCTCCAAGAACGTCTACAACACAGCTGCTTAGAAGGCACAACAGTCATAAAAATCCATGTCACCTTCCAAGTACTGCCTTGTTATGGTTTGAGAAAACCCACAACAACCTATTGTCATTGTCATTTAGACAAGTATTCTATCACCCGATGACCCCTCCCCACCAGAAAGGGGAATCGGGGAACACAGAGAAACACAAGGGGTGAAATATAAATAGATTCAAGAGACTTCAACATCTGCCTCATGTTACTTCCGGTTACAGAAAGATGTTGTCAGAGTTATGATTCATATTAAAAATAAACCATAAAGAAAAAGAACAACTGAACTCCAGCATTATGTAGGATCATACTCAGTGGCAAACAGATCAAAGTTACTACTTTCCAAAAATCTCTGTGGTGATTGGGTTTTTTGTGTTTGGAAGTATGGGAGGCTTTTTGGAAGAGACAGAGGTCTAGAAGGAAGGGAAAGCATCATTCCACCCAGATAACTTCACTAATCTGATGTGAGGAGCTTCCATGCCATAATAGGCTCAGGTATTGTGCCCAAAGAGCTAAGAGTCCCCAATCTCCACAGTCTCTTCTGTGTAAAAACATCAGCAATGCATCATCTCCACCACTTGCTGCAGTTTCTTGGCTTTATAGATACACAGGCGGAACACAGAATTCTCCCTTTGGATTTTATCCACTCTTCCCTGGAGAGTTCTACTTGTGGGTACAGTTTACAGGACATGTCTGTGACTCTCTCTGAAAAGTAAAGTTTTGCAGAGCTTGCAGTTTTGAAGAAATTCATGGATAAACTTCACAGAAAGGTGAGGAGGTAAAGGGGAAGAAGAGGGGGAAGGGGAAGGAAGGGGGAGAAGCGG
>NW_015094509.1:1235921-1264108 GCF_001431845.1 Calidris pugnax
AAAGGGGGAAAGAGGGAGGAAAGAGGGGGGGAAAGGGTAGAAAGAGAAAAGAAGAGAGAAGAGAGAAAAAAAGAAGAGAGAAAAAAGAAAAAAGAAGAGAGAAAAAAGAAAAAAGAAGAGAGAAAAAAGAAAAAAGAAGAGAAAAAAGAAGAGAGAAAAAAGAAGAGAGAAGAGAGAAAAAGAAAAAAAGAAAAAAGAAAAAAGAAAAAAGAAAAAAGAAAAAAGAAAAAAGAAAAAAGAAAAAAGAAAAAAGAAAAAAGAAAAAAAGAAAAAAGAAAAAAGAAAAAAGAAAAAAGAAAGAGAGGAAGGATAAAGAGAAAAAAGAAAAGAAAGAAAAAGAAAAGAGAAAGAAAAGAGAAAGAAAAAAAAAAAACCAAAGCACCCATGGCAAGCAAAGCTACTTCCACAAGTCTCAAAACTGGAATCTATACTATACTACATGCAAGTCAGGAGCAAAACCTAGAAGAAAATAGTGCAGAACCACAGGTTACAGACTGATGTTTTGGTTTTTTTCCTGAAGAGGCTGTAATTATGGCTGGTCTCCATTGCTAGCATTATGAAACTCTTCTGTTTACCACACAAGGAAATACATTTGGCCGTGCTCCGCTCTCTAAGACACACAGGAATCTAACAAAGCTGAAAGTTTATCCTAGACTCACCTCAATATAACACAGCAGACTCTCTAAAGATCTACACGGGCATTCTCACCTATGCTGAATTTCAAACAGTACTCATCTCTGAGCATTTTCATTACGTACCACCATGCTGATCATCAGCAGATAAAAAATTCACAGCAACTCTGTCAAAGACTTTTGCAATATATAACATTTTGAGGAGAAAAGCAGTTTACACAAACAACACTCTCCAGATTTCAATTAAGCCAAGACAGGCTAAAGCGCTCAAGATACAGAACTTGGGCTTTGGGAACACTGATACAGCAGTTCCTCCCTGGCAGAAACTCAACACTGGTTCATTACACCTATGGAAGAGTGATTCACAATGTTATTCCCAAATACCATACCACATCCTAACAGTTAATTATTCAAGGAAAAACAGAACCAAGCATCGTTTGTTTATTTCAACTCCATGTTTCCAACATAGAAACTGCAATGGATCCTTCTTTAAAAAGATAGTTACAGGGCTTAGTTCTTTCATCAAAGAATCAAACAAATATTATAAAATTAAACCTGTTCATATAATTTTCAAGAAAAATATATAACTATATTCCCATACATACATGCTCAAAAAAAAAAAATAAATCAAACTTAGTCAATTATTTATTACTTCTACAGAATTGGTTCCCTCCAAAGTCATGCAGGCAGTGACTAAATTATGAGGAAAATACATATCTCAACAAAAATAATAAGACTTTCTAAATAAAATCATTAATTCCAGATGTTACTCTATGTGTAGGGGAAAAAAAAGCCAAAACCTGTTTGTACATTATTTCTCCATCTCCAAAACATGCAACAATGCATGTCATATATTCCAGGTAAGAGAAAATTATAAACATACATGCAAAGCCCCATGAGCTCTCCCTGTGTCAGACTCTAGTCCTGACAAATTTTACATGGCCTGTAAAACCCCTCTCAGCACAGCAGTAAAATCATATAAAGCAAAGATACGTTGTCTTCACTTCCCCTCCATGGTCATGCAAATATGACCCCTCTTCCCTATCTTCTCTCTAAATAACTTACCAACCAAAATTGCAACTTCCTGCGACTCAATTTGTGCATTCTTCTGCTCTCCAAGATAGCTTTAAATCCACTGCCTGATAGAATGCTCATGACTATTATTTTAAATACACGGGAGGGAGAAGGTGCAGTGTATTAGCAGAGTAGGTGTTTCACCACCTTTTATGGACTAGGGAAATGCCCACGGGGGACGTCCAATAGAAAGTTCGAATAATGGATGACTGAAAGCAATTTTCATGAAAATGCCAAGCCACAGTTAAAAAACGTTTCCAAAACTAAGCCATATATCTATTTCTGGAAGATTGCTCCAAAAATACATCACATGACTAAGGAAAAAACAGCCCAGCTAGCTGAGGGGAATGCCAGACACCTCACCCCATTTCAGCCCAATCTGTTAAGGTTACTCATCGGTTATTTCTGTCACCTCTCTACTTCCTCTCCTCCCATCTCTTGTACAAAGTCTGCACAGAAAAAGTCCCATGATTTCTGTACAGTTACTTAGAGCTTCCATGGGGAAATCAGAGTATAAAAGCCCATCAGGTTACCTGCACTGCCCCATAACTAGTACTCCTGAAGCGAGTACTGATGAGACAGGGCTGCCCAGAACACAAAAAAATTTGGTAACACAGAATAGTTTAGAACTTTTCTCTTCCCTCCCCACAGTAAACAGCATTTTTAACTTTCCTACTCCTGAACCAGTTTTCCATGTTTGCTGCAGGTTTCATTTCCAGAAAAATAAGAATGCCTGCTGTGCACACAGACCAAATAACGGGTTGCTATCCACCTACCCTCTAAAACGGCTTTTAGAATAACAGGGCTGACTACAAATTTTTGGTAACTATAAAAAGTGATTATGTCAAAAGTCTCACTCACACAAGGACAAGATGAATATACAAGGAAGAATTTTCCAGAAATAGCAAACACTGTAATATGCGAGATACTCTGCAGCTCTTCCATATGAGAATAATTTCTTGGAAAACATAACTACTGCTTCAAAAGTAGCACAGTATTTTAGCAAAATGGCATTAACTCAACATATCACACAAGTACATACATAACTACCACCAGTGAACATGTAAGTTTTGCAGAGCCCACACTGCATGACAAGCATACAGTCCAGTGGCAAAAAAAAAAAAAACCAAAAAAAAAAAAAACAAAACCACCCAAGGATTTTTACAGGGACTGAAATAAGGCATTTCTGTCTGCTTCGCTCAGATTCGGAGGTTACTTCTGCAGTGACCTAGCACATATACATAGATTTCATTTGTTCATTTTAAAGTGAACCCCAAGGATTTTTACAGGGACTGAAATAAGGCATTTCTGTCTGCTTCGCTCAGATTCGGAGGTTACTTCTGCAGTGACCTAGCACATATACATAGATTTCATTTGTTCATTTTAAAGTGAACCCCCACCAGTGTCACACTTGCTCGTTTCTGTGCTGTGGGACTGCATGACTAGTTCTGCCTAGTTCAACCTACCCACCATCTTTATGTTTTTGTAAAAACCTTGATCATATTCTCCCTATAAACTTTATATTTTCAAAAATGAAGAGTCCCAGTCTTTTCCGTCTCTTTCGAAAAAAGCAGCTGTTCCATCTTGGTCATCCCTTTCCGGACATGCCCTCCTCCTACCATATGCATTTATACGTGCTGGGACCTGAGACATAACGTTTCAAAGCTTCAAGTTAACAACTGAGAGGGAAATAATTGCTCCACAGCCTGTTCAACTCACACAGCCTTGCACTTGGGTCTCCAGACCTAGATTTCCAGGTACAGTTGCTTCTAAATCCAGTTGCCAGAAAAAAATGCGTTGCTCATGAGCTGAAAGAAAAAATTGTACTGGCTCTCACATACAAAGTTTTCCACCATAGTTCTCTCATTTACAGCTCTAAAAAGCTGAAAACTAAAAAGTTAAAAGCCAGACAGTTCACCTTGGAGGACATCCTTCGTCTAGATCATGAGCTGCATGTGCTTGTCTCAAAGTTTAAAATTCTTGAGACAAAGCAATAATCAGCTTTGTTTGAAAGGTCATTTCCATGGCACGCACAGATTATATAGCCAGTGTTTGGAAAAGACTGATCATCAGATAAACCTCTCTCCCCACTTTAAAGCTTGAGGTTGACCACCTCAAAATTTAAACAACATACAGGAACTTTTTCATATTTGCTGTTTTGCCAGACAGTTTCAAGTCGTTCCCATCACGACCTGGCTGAGATTTCAGTCCAGAAAACAACAGGTCCAGGTCTGCCTGGAGGTGGGTGACACCCACTAAAGAAAAACGGCACCCAAGGGGGTCTGAATGCATGCCCCTACTCTACATTCCTTCCAGCAGGATGCAGGCAGAGCAGCACACCTGCTAGAGAAAGCCAAATCACGGAATGACACAGCGTTGGAAGGGACCTCTGGAGATCATCTAGTCCAACCCCCTGCCAGAGTAGCTCCACCCAGAGCAGGTCCCACAGGAACGTGTCCAGGCGGGGTTTGAATGTCTCCAGAGAAGGAGACTCCACCACCTCCCTGGGCAGCCTCTGCCAGGGCTCTGCCACCCTCACAGGAATGAAGTTCTTCCTCATGTTTAGGTGGAACTTCTTATATTCATGTTTGTGCCCATATCCTCTTGTCCTGTCCCTGGGCACCACTGAAAAAATCCTCACCACCCTCCTTCATCCCAATATCCCTAGGAACCAGTTGCCTGCAGAGAGCAGTGATTGACCCCCTCTCCTCCCAGCAGGAACAAACAGGCGAGCCTGTGGTCACTCCTGACTCACAATGTAGAATAGCAGCAGCTCTCACACTTTTCCATTTCATCAGTTCTTTGCATTTTCATTTCAACACCCTCATTTCTCCACTGCACATGAATCTGTATTGGTGGAAAAGCATTTAGGAGACAGATGGAAAGTCTATTAAGACAATTATTACTCCAGACACTGGAAAACTTGTCTTTTTAATCCTCATCTCTTTGGCAAACCAACACTTTGTTCTGTGTGGGAAAATACTGTACAAAGGAAAATGCCTGAAAGCTGCAAAGGACTGTGTGCATCATGAAAGCTCAGTGTTTGTCAATGGCTTTTTTCTTTTTTTGTTAAATGAACTAGCCTTGACATCTCTGAGACTACAACACTGCTTTTATTACACGAAGATAGGAACTCCCACATATTCAGAGCTAGACATCTGAAGATTAGAATACGTGTCTTTAAATAACAGGGGAGGGTGCAGGGAAGGCTATTTTTGAATATACCCAGTTTATGTTGAGTGCACAGAAAAAAAGAAATTTGAAGGGCATAACAAAAGTAAAAATTCAGAGACATCAGGTCTACCCTTGAAATGTTGACATTTATTTCTTTTTGAAATCACCTTTGCCTAGAATCTCTGATCAAATTTCTTCCCACTACAGATGAATTCTTGCAGGTACACAAAAACATCCAGCGAAGTACATGCTTTATGCAGATTTCCTCCCTCTGTCTTGATAGTCCCTAATGAACCTGTTTACAAAAGCAGCAAATGCACAAACAACCGTTGCAATGTACAACCTAACCCTCCTATGACCCGATGCAGTTAGTTACAAGGCCAAATACCAAAGAGCTACCTCAAAAGCTCTTAATTAACAATTTCTGTTGTGATAAGAAATAAGCAGATGTTAAGAAAAAAAAAAAAAAACACCACCAAAACATATACACAAAGGAAACAGGCCAGAAAGTTACCAAAATCTCCAAAGCAAGTGGAGAAAGGGAAAGGAGAAGCAAAAGAGGTGAGACCCGGGCCAGACCAAGGACAGCCAACAGCAGCTGTGTGCCAGAGCACTGACCAGGAAAAACAGCTGAGGGGGATTAAGATGCGTGACAGTAAATCAGTCACTGAGAAATGGAGGAAATAGTATTAATACTAACGCAGTGAGCAATTTTAGCCATTTCATATAGAATATTTTGGTAGACAGCTTGAGCCTTCTGTGCTCAATGCTCACCGTGGCACTAAGTTCATGCGGGTATTCTGTACCCCTTTGGGTGCCCACCATGGGACACTCGGAGGGTTGAGATAACGACAGATCTGACCAGAGCATGTTAAAAGGAATGTGTTATATGTATTTATTATATTAATTTCTGGGCACAATGTTACTTCGTTTGTTTTCATGGCTGTGTTATGTAAATTCTTACATGCTCTCCGTACTCCCCGTGGTGATGTTTATCACCTCTGGGAGAGGGATAAGAATCATAATTTTGCTGTCCTGTGGGATATCAACTACAATATGATGGCCTCACCGGTCAGGTGGTGATGGGGGGTTTATGCGGCACCGCTGTCCTGCCCATACCTCAGGCACTGTCTCTCAGAACTTATTATCTGGGCTGCTGAACTGTGGCAAGATATCGCAGCCCGGGTAGAGAACCTGGTTGTGAAAGTAAGAATCATAATTTTGCTGTCCTGTGGGATATCAACTACAATATGATGGCCTCACCGGTCAGGTGGTGATGGGGGGTTTATGCGGCACCGCTGTCCTGCCCATACCTCAGGCACTGTCTCTCAGAACTTATTATCTGGGCTGCTGAACTGTGGCAAGATATCGCAGCCCGGGTAGAGAACCTGGTTGTGAAAGTACGTCATGTAGATGCCCATGTACCCGAGAGCCGGGCCACTGAGGAACATCAGAATAACCAGCAGGTGGGTTGGGCTGCTGAGACTGAAGTGGCTGAGGCGGATCTGGACTGGCAACATAAGGGTGAACTATTCATAGCTCGATGGGCCCATGACTCCTCAGGCCATGAAGAAAGAGACGCCATGTACAGATGGGCTCGTGACCCAGGGGTGGATTTGACCATGGACACTGTTGCACAGATCATCCATGAATGTGAGATGTGTGCTGCAATCAAGCAAGCCAAGGGATTAAAGCCTCTTTGGTATGGAAGATGATGGCTGAAATATAAATATGGGGAGGCCTGACAGATCCATTATATCACACTCCCACAAACTCGTCAAGGCAAGCGCCACGTGCTCACAATGGTGGAAGCAAGCACTGGATGGCTGGAAACACACCCTGTGCCCCACGCCACCACCTGGAACACCACCCTGGGCCCTGAAAATCAAGTCCTGTGGCAACATGGCACCCCAGAGAGAACTGAGTCAGACAACAGGACTCATTTCCAAAACAGTCTCATTGAGACATGAGCATGGTATTGAATGGGTTTACCACATTCCCTATCATGCACCAGCCTCTGGGAAGATGGAACGGTACAATGGACTGTATAAAAACTGCACCGAGAGCAAGGGGTGGTGGGACTTTAAAACACTGGGATACACATTTAGCAAAGGCTACCTGGCTAGTTAACACCAGGGGATCCGGCACCCCAAAGAGAACTGAGTCCGACAACAGGACTCATTTCCAAAACAGCCTCATTGAGACATGAGCATGGTATTGAATGGGTCTACCACATTCCCTATCATGCACCAGCCTCTGGGAAGATGGAACGGTACAATGGACTGTTAAAAACTGCACCGAGAGCAAGGGGTGGTGGGACTTTAAAACACTGGGATACACATTTAGCAAAGGCTACCTGGCTAGTTAACACCAGGGGATCTACCAACCGAGCTGGCCCTGCCCAATCAAAACCTCCACGTACTGTGGAGGGAGATAAAGTCCCCGTAGTGCACATGAAGAATGTGTTGGGGAAGACCCTCTGGGTTAGTCCTGCCTCAGGCAAAGGCAAACCCGTCCTTGTGATTGCCTTTGCTCAAGGACCTGGGTGCACTCGGTGGGTGATGCAGAAGTTCGATGTGTACCACACAGGGATCTGATTTTGGGTGAGAAGAGCCAATGAACGCAACTGCATGATGTTAATTGATAAATTAACACTGCCACTGCACATCCTCATTTCTATAACTGCTATTGGTTGTACTACAGTAAGAATAACCCAAACTAATGACAGATGGACTCTGATGAAAAACTGAATGACATGCAGCGGTGAAGGGATCAGAAGTGACCTCAGCAGCTGGCGCCCAGCAGCTTCATTGAGATTGACATCTTCAACCTATGGACCATGGACATGAGCTGCACCAGATACATCAGCTGCAAGCCCCAGAAATACAGCATGCGACAGTCCAGCCCCACACACACCATCTTGTGTGCCCTGAGAGACTGTTCTAACAGATAGAGCCCAAAGTCATGGATTAAATAAACTCAATGGACATTTTAGAGTGACGGCCCATAGACTAAGGACACTATATCTGTATGGATACATAGGTATGTATATATATATAAATGTATGTCAGGGGAAACTGATAGAATTTAATTGGAAACTGTAAGATCTGGGCATGGCATGGAATGGTATGGAATAAGGGGTGGATGATGTCCTGGGTTCAGCAGGGACAGGGTTAATTCTCCCCAGGATTCTGCCCACGGGGGAGCCGAGTGGGCTGGGGCGTCCTGGTCCAGTCTGCCAGTGGTGGTATCATAATCCTGCTTGTATATTCCTCCCTCAGTGTCACTGTTGTTGTTCTGTTGTTCCCTTTGCTGTTCTGTTAAACTGCCTTTGTCCCAACCCATGAGTTTTGCCTTTTTCTTCCGATTCTCCCCTTGCGGCCGGGAGGGGGTCAGGTCTGAGAGAGCAGCTGCCACGGGGTTCTTTGATGCCCTCTGAGGGCAAACCACCGCACAGGGTGTCATGGTTTAAGCCCAGCCAGCAGCTAGGACCATGCACCTTGCTCCCCTCAGCTGGGATGGGGGAGGGAACCAGGAGAGTAAAAGTGAGAAAAAAACCTCATGGGTTGAGATAAAGACAGTTTAATAGGTAGAGCAAAAGCTGCGCACACAAGTAAAGCAAAATAAGGAATTAATTCACTGCTTCCCATCGACAGGCAGGTGTTCAACCATCAGCTTTCCACAGAGCTCCCTCATGCATCATGGTCACTTGGGAAGACAAACACCAACCCTCCTTCTTGACAGTCCTCCCCTTCCTTCTTACCATCAGCTTTCCACAGAGCTCCATCATGCATCATGGTCACTTGGGAAGACAAACACCAACCCTCCTTCTTGACAGTCCTCCCCTTCCTTCTTCTTTATATATGTCATATGGTATGGAATAGCCCTTTGGCCAGCTGGGGTCAGCTCTCCTGGCTGTCTCTCCTTCCAACTTTTTTTTGCACTCCCAGTCTACTCACTGGCAGCACAGTATGAGGAGCAGAAAAGGCCTTGACTGCTTAGCAACAACCAAAACATCTGTGCACTATCAACATCCCTGTCATCCCAAATCCAAAACACAGCCCCACACCAACTGTCAGCAAGAAAGTTAACTCCATCCCAGCTGAAGTTACTACCATCAGTCAAGATATGCCTTCTGTAACATCACTATCTTACATCTTCAAGACACAGAAAATAAGATGCTTTCCAAGTCTGCAGAATAATCTCATTAAAGGCGATTCAATAGGATGGGAAAATGGCAACCTCAGCTCAGTTTCCTACTCTCCCCACACGCGTTCTTATTTAACTACTTTATTTCAACCCAGGCTCTTGGGGCCTACTGACACGAGACAGCATTAATGACCGGGTGAAGCCTACCTGGCCCCTGTATTTGAAAGGCTGGAGTTACACTAAGCAGGGAACGGACTGCAGACCAGCATCTGTGGCCAGAACATCTTCACCCCACACCTATGCTCCCCACCCAAAATTAAAAAATGCTAAGGAGAAGTCAAGATTAGGCTGATTGCTCACTGTGGCAAACAGCAAAACAGGGCTTCTCTTCTGGTCCTCAGCTGCTTCCAGCTCTAATCATCCTTCCCACTCCGGTACCAAAATCAGTACTATGGAAAACAGGCTCTTCAGGCTCTGGCAGACAGGCATAGCACAAAATGCAGTGACACTGTGTCACAGAGAAACAGAAAGCCCTTGTTATGTCAGATTCAAGCTTTGCCTTCATTTGAGAGAGGGACTCTCAGTAGATGTATTAATACCATGTTCAGTTCTCATATACACGCTGATGTTCGGCCTGCAGCTCTGAGAATCAGAAAAACTCAACAGCAAAGCATACCACAGTACAGTAAAACAATGTGTATTTAGCAAGCTAATCATTATAAATATACCTACTTCTGCTCAACAGCAAATTTTTTATGCCTAAAAAAAATTGAATTAAGTTACTTTCACCTCCACCTTGTTATTATATCTATTTTCACAGCTACTTCAGTTACAGCCTCCAGACAGGATACAACCCTTGCCTGCCAGTCCAAATGGTCTCCACCTTTCTGTTTAGCTATTCTCATTCAAACATTAACCTCTAGTAGGAATGCAAGAAAATAGCCATCTTGACAAATCACATCAATTCCAGTCACTGACTAGTGCAGGCTGCTACTAACTGGAAGCCCTGTGTGCTCCCACCCAGCCAGGAAAAAGTCTGTTGCTACTGGCCTGAGGCTTGGAACTTCAATTCCTCTCCTCTGCCGTGTGAACGAACCAGGATAATGTAAAATGGCTTAAGCACAAGGATCACATTCAACTACAAGATCTAAAGCTTTTGTGAAAATGGAAATCAAACACAATAGACATTTATAAAGTTATTATACAGTGCCTGCTCTGTAGTTGATTAACTTGCTCACTCACCCAAGGACAAATAGTTAAACTATTATGTTGAGAAAAACAATTACATAAAACACAACTGTTACTTAACTCAATTGATCTGCTCCTTCCTTGTAGCTCAAAATAACCATTTACTTTAAATTTCAAAATAGCTATCCTATATACTTCGCTGACACTAAAATCAGGATCTCTTCTCACAGTGAGTAAAGAAAAACTCAATAAAACTTAAGTTGAATTTGATTTTCATGATCTTTTTTAAAGGCCCAAAGAATCCACTTTAAACCCTAAAGTCCTCCTTCTAACAATTAGGAAACTCCACAAACCCATACTCTTCTTATCAAATACTCCCCAATCTCATCAGTATCACTTCATCAGGACTCTTCAGTTTCCATTGCACCAAGGGTACTTCCATATTAACACACTGGAAAAGTACTCCACTCTCTCCCCCTTAATAAAAGAGAATAATGAGAGTTTCCTTAAAAGCATTCATAATTTTTACTCTATTGTAGCTTAGATGTCTTTTCTTGAACTTTTAGGGGATCTAATTCATTATCACAATAGCTACTGCTCCCTCTGCCCTCCAGAAAAGAAGAAAACATTCCTAGAGCAGATGATTAAAACAAAACAAATTTCTAGATCACAGAAATTTATGGAAGGAACAGTTCCATGGTGCACTTGCCAAAACCTGAAATCATTTCATGGGAATGTACAACAAACTACAAGTGAGACTAGAGAACCCTCATTTCAAAGGCTCATCCTGGTTCTGACATCCACTTGTCCTGGTGTCTTTTTCAGTGCACATCATGCAGTGTATCAATATTGCTACTGAAAACAAATAAAACTCCTTAAGTGTCTTCACTGCCTTGATGCGTTTGTTCGCAGACCTGCTGACAAGGCATATCTGCAGGCTGCTATTTTTATAAACGTTGTGAAGAGAAAACACAAATGCTGGGTTTTCAAGACTTGAGGTGTATCTCTGAAGGCCTGTTAATCAAGAAGAGGTAATCTTTCAAAAGAAAGCTACAGAGTCTCAGTCTAGCCAAAAGTATCAGTCAGTAGGTACTCATCACTCAACAGGTTCCACTCAAAATGCCAGGACAATCACAAGTTTTGCTTTTCAGGCTCTTTCATCTGGCAAAGTAGGCTTCTTTACAAGCAACAAGCCATTTGACAAAACCAAGCAACTGAGAGCAAGCAGCAACACCGGGCAAATACACTTGGCTATTCAAGATTTGTATATGTTGGCTTTTTAGTATTATGTGGCTTTCTTCATATAATGCAGCTCAGGACAGGAAAACCTGTAAAATTTTCAGTCTTTGTTGCTCAACCTGATACTATATATCGGTGTAGCCCTTGCCCTCTCCTTTACAGCAAATGTACAGTTTCCAAAAGAGAACCCACTTTTCCATGGACACATAAAACCTTATTGACCAAACCACAATCAGAACATCCCCTGTTCTCCTGAGCAAAAGCATACACAAGAGAAAGGGAACGAGAGAAGAACTGCCTTTTGCTAAACATTCTTTCGGCAAAAATTTATAATCCCTTAATTTTGCCATTCAAACAAACCCGATGCCTGGAGCCATAAGGAGCCTAGCGCCTGTATGCTTGTTTTATTTGTTAATTTTCATTACACACAAGGCTTTAAGGCAGTGTAATTGTTTATAGGCTGCAACCCTCAGTGGCAGAGAAACCACAAGGAATTCTCAGATGTGATTACAGTCTTACAAGTTAAAAGCCTCGGCATATAAAATGGGTTGAATCGCTGAGGAATGAACATACCTTGGTTTGTCCACCAGCCAACTCTCCAGATGAGCTGTTGTCAGCCTGGTTTAAACAAAGGGTTGCTTTAATTAGTGAAATATTACTAACTGACAGGGCAAATTCCAAAAATACTTCACTACAATTAGAAACGTTCCCCCCCTCCCCATTAACACAACTTTTAAATAGCTTTTAACCCCTACACGGCCACATGGGTGTGCTCTAACTATATCCATTTCTCCTCTGCACATCAAACTACTGTTAAGGAAGCAATAAAAATGTTTCCCAAAGAAGCTGAAAAGGCTTCCCACTATTATTACCAGAGGATCAAGGCAACATCTCATTTCAGTCCTATTTCAGATCACAGTGGAACTGAAGTTTTTCCAGCCTAGTTCTGCACTGAGCTTAACGAGGAGGGGAAATGCGTAAAGGAAAGCAAAATGCAAATGACTGTTCAAACCAGTTTTCTTTTCAGGTTCAGTTCAATTCACAGCTTGTTACTCTACTGACTGTAGCCATCATCTTCCCCTGGCTGCCATTCATTTTCCATCTTTTCACTTTCTAGAAACTGTTCAATAATTCTACCACCGCGTGCCCATGAGGCTCCAGCCCGTTCCCACGCATCCCCCGGCATGTTGTGTTTTCGCACGACAGCAACTGCAACTCAGTAAATCAAAACCAAAATTTACCCCTGACAGAACAGGTAGTACGACATCAATAATAGTGCAGATCTTTTTAAACAAAAAAATATCATTTTGCAAGCAAATAAAGTGTGGAGCTTAGGATTTTTTTCTTAGAACAAGTGATTAAATCCTTTAAAGTTAAGGCAAACCAATCCCTGAGATTTAGCGACCTCAACTACTGTACTCTGTACACTTAAGCAAACAAATTAATATTTTCTATGCAAAACACACACATACACCCAAGATATTAATTGTATAATGCCTGTACAAAAACATATAGATGCCCTTTTTGCTCTTACTGCTTGCATGTGCCACGTGTACAGACAGATGCCTTCAGACTAAATGAAGTCTTTTCAAAATGACATTTTGCAGAAAACTTAAGATCTTTCTATTTCTCTGTCTCACTGGAGCACAGCTGTGTTTAACTGCCTCCTGTGACTGAATGTGGTCACAGAAGCATCCTCCATGAAAGGACTGCTTACAGACTTCTTGGTTTATGGGAGGTATTCCCCAAACATAAGGCTCCCTGAACTGAGATTTGATTCATGCAACTCAGTGCTCCAGTGACCCCAGTTCCTAAATAGGAAAGGTGATCCTGCAAAGTCATTTAAGTGAAAATTTCTGGCTTTCAGACTACCTGGAATTTAGACTTACACTTACAGTTGTCCAACTAATGCTATTATTTATAGCAGCCATAATTTCTACATATTACAGCCAACACGAGCTTGCGTACGTTATAACCTGCAGCAGTGCTTGCTTACACCATGACCTGATGCTATGACTTCCTCTTCACTGTTGACTGATCTAAATCTGGAAGATAGTATTTCCACAGACAGCAACATGCAATCATCCTCCAAGGACCTCCAAAGATCCTCATGTAATAAGTCCCCATACCTAACACAGTTCTCAAAAAACTCATTTCTGCAGCTATTACACAGTTGATTTTCTTTCACTCGCTCAGCTTCCTTTAGTCATTAGCTTCTTCTGTTCAAGAGACATTTGTTAAGAAAGGAATTAAATTATTAGGAACCACTTAATGCCCATGTAAAATGGTGGGATTTGTAGGGGGTTTTTTCTTTTTATTTTTTTTTTTCTTTTTTTAATACAAACATATCACCTGCAAAGGTCAAATGCAGGACCTCTCAGACATTAAAAAAAAAACCAAACATGCTTTACTATGCTCACTTTGGCAGCACATAAACTAAAATTGGAGCGATACAGAGAAGATTAGCCTGGCCCCTGTGCAAGGATGACACACAAACTCATCAAGCGTTCCACATTATTTTTGAAGGACACTGAAGTGCTGGAGCGTGTCCAGAGGAGAGCCACCAAGCTGGGGAGGGGTCTGGAGAACAAGTCCTATGAGGAGAGGCTGAGGGAACTGGGGGGGTTCAGCCTGGAGAAGAGGAGGCTGAAGGGAGACCTTATTGCTCTCTCCAGCTCCCTGAAAGGAGGGTGTAGAGAGGTGGGGGTTGGCCTCTTCTCCCAAGGGAATCATGACAGGAGCAGAGGAAATGGTCTGAAGTTGGGGCAGGGGAGGTTTAGATGAGATATTGGGAAGAATGACTTTCCTGAGAGGGTGGTCAGGCACTGGAAGGGCCTGCCCAGGGAGGTGGTGGAGTCACCATCCCTGGAGGGATTTAAGAAACAAGTAGATGCTCCAGTGGCACGCGCTAGTGGCCGAGACTGTGAGAGTGTGTGTGTGTGTGTGTGTGTGCACGTTGGACACGGTGATCTCAGAGGTCCTTTCAAACCGTGATGATTCTGTGATTCTGGTTTACTCATATTCAACTTCAAATACACAAACTGCTGCTACCAGGGGCCCAGTTACCAGCTCATGACAAAAAGTTACCTTGAGTTTAGGGGAATTAAATTGCTCCCACAGTTTCTTATAAAAACATCTCTGTGAGGTGGGTGAGAAGGGTCCTTGTACTCTTTTCTTTAGGAGCCCAAGGCAGCCAGAGTGAGCCACCAACTACAAAAGCAGAGAGATAAGGGAACAGTGTTGCATCTGATCAGAACTGAGGACAGACTGCAATTATGCATCCTGGAACTCAGCCAGACCCCTTGGTCAATCACATTTATGAACAAGATGCTGTGAAACCTTAAAATAACTAAACAGAAAACCGCAATACTCCAAGCCAAAGCAAGCCCCTAAAATCTTTAGATGTAGATGTGTAAGCAACACAGGGAAAAATTCCACTAAATAAATACTATGAGCCTATGCCAGAACTCTTGTTGTTACGTGCTGCTACTTTCTGTCTTGAAGAAGAAATAAAATCTTCACTTGTGACATGATATACCCTCACAGAGACAAAAGTTCCAAACAACACATGCGCACACATACACCTTTCCAAAGCATCTTCTGGGGTGAGGGAAGAGGTAGGAGATCAAATCACGCTGTAACCTGTCCACTGCTATCTTACCTGCAGGATAAGCACTGAAACAGAACACTGAGAAAATCCAGTGTGAAGAAAATCCTGATACTTTTAGAAAATCTTGACTTAAAACAGCAAGTTGAGAAGAGGCAGGGCAATACAAGTTCAACAGAACACAAGTTTAGCAACCTTTAGGAATTGTGGTTGAGAAACAGGGCATAATATTTTGATGTCACCAAACCCTTGTCTACTTTCAGGTCACTGCAATGCAAATAATAATTCCCACTTGTATTTACGACGTCTGAAGTTGAAATAAACAAGAAAACCTAATGATGTTCATGACAGCGTTCAACTATTGTGGATTATCAATAAAGAGAACTTCCCTAAACTCATTGAGGTTTCTATGTGGTGCCCACGTCCTACAGACAACCACAGCAACATGCACGGGGGCACAGGGGAGGCCGAGCGCTACTGAGCAACTGTACTTCCCTCATCCTGCAGAGTACATGGGGTTCTGCCTGCGAACACAGATGGATTAGCAGTCATTTCTTCAAGAATCACAGCTTAAATAAGGGTTGTGTGGCCCTTCTACCCATCTACATTTTTCTTGCATTCCCTCTACCTAGTTTGGAGCTCCAGCTCAGCAGACAGAGAAAAGTTTCCTGCAGGCAAGAATGAACAATCTCTCCCCAATTACAGAGCCATGTGTGGGCTATGAGCAATTTTCCAAACATAAAAGGAAGGAGGGAATTTGCTATCCATATATTAACAAGCTAAAACAAGCCAACTTGCAGATGGAAAGGATCAAAGTGTCTGAGTCACCTCAAAATTAATCCCCTCCAGGAATGTTCACCACCTCCCCCCACCACACACATACAGACACTATGTCCCCCCAGTCCTTCCCAGAGCAAAAAGTCAAGCTCAAAGAATGTTTCTAGCTCTTTTAGATTAATATGATGCTCCCCAGAATACACACACCCTACTTTTCTCTTTGAAAGCCTATGTTCTTCACCCTTCCCCCTCCATCCCATGCACATGCAGATAGCCAAGACAATTTTATCCCCACGGTCTATCAAACATGATACTATGCTTCATCAAAAATACTCGCTGAAGGTTCAGGTTGGAAATGACACCTGCATCACACAGAGATATGACTGTCTTTTCCAAATGCCAGAACAGCAAAAATAATTTTTATCACCTGTAATACAGACTCTTTGACTCAAATTTGCCTTATGAACAGGAAAAGGTGAATGTGAAAAGCTAAACTTATTAGGAAAAACAAAAATACACATTATGAGAGGTAGTTCTTCTAGTATTTCCAGGATGTTATTCACATTTGAGCTGCCGCTGTTCAACAGTATTTTATACAATACCTTAGTTAGATGTCAAAAGGATGCCTGTGATGTCAAAACTCTTCTAAAACCTGTCTCTTAGGCAAGCTGAAAACTATTATGATTTAGAGAGGGCCTGAAGAAAGATTCTTGTTCTGCTACAGTATGGGGGGAAAAAAAAAAAAAAAGAAATCAACATTCTTCCCAAAAAAGCCTAAAGAAGCTGTTAGCATAAACAGCCAAGTTTTATTCCTACAGAAGCATAAAAATTCCCATTTTTCACAAAGAAAAGCATTCGAAACAGTAAATCTAGTAGCTGATGGGGCTGGTAAGAGCTACAACAGTACCATTAATGTAGCCAGTTCTGACCACATCAGAACACTGGCCGGATTAAGGAAGCAATTGGAGTTGAGGACCGGGCTACGAGGCTACTAGGAGTTCACATGGGAATCTATCCTGCTGCAACCCACGTTACATCCATCAGCTCTGCTACACTGACGAGTGCGCCGTTTGGGAGACTGCCACCACCCAAACGACGTGGCTCACTGACAACCAACATCAGTTGCTCCAACAGCTTCTGAAACAACACGAGCTGCGCCAGGCAGCATTACTAGGAAGGAAGTGATGTGCTGGGAACAGGGGCTTAACTTCTGAATTCCACCTGCTAAATCCATCCTTGGGCTTTGAAGTTCTCTCATTTCATTACCCTTCACAAGTTTGCCTCTGCCTCCTTTGCAGACAGGCCATACATACAATCAGATAAAAGGGAGCTAAGGCACAAACCATTTCAGCTACCAAGCTGCCAACTGGATCTTGGAAGTGTCAGAAGCTCCCTGCCTCACCACAGACCTCTGGGGAAACATGGACATTTGGGTTAGTTTTTTTTCATGCAGCTGTGCACCGTCTCTAAAATTGAGATACCAGGTTTTTTAAGATTGGGATGACATGCAGCTAAGTAACTTTGAGAAGGATCACAAGCTGTCCAGATACCGCAGCAACAGGTGATGTAACAGACAGGAAAGAAGGTGAACATATTTGTGCATGAATATACATGAAATGTCCCCAGCAATTCAGTTTCCCTACACCTCTAACAGAAAGTTAGCAATCAAAGAGGAGGTACTCAGGGGTCTCTAAAATTCTATCACAATTTTAGAAGCACTGCTGTGTATAAGAACACCAGAATTAATAAAACAAAAAAGTGTGGGTTTTTCTCCAGTGAGCTAGGATATTTCTCCTTCCCTTTAGAAAGTTTCAGTCATTTGGTAAGGAAACAAATCTGTATACAACTATTCACTATTAATCAATAATCTTGTTACTACAGCATAGGTAACTACTAAAACACAGCATATCTTAAAAAAAAAAAATATTCAACTACAAATAATGAAGAGAAATACAAAATGAATCTTGAAGTACTTCACCACCTGGTATAGACCTTATAGTCAAATAATGTCTTATTCTTCAGAGTATCTATATGAAGTCTGTATGTGTAAACTTCATCTGACATTGCCCCCACCCCCAATTTATACATTAAAAATGCATCAGCCTACAAATGAAATAAATCTTGATTCCTAGCAAGAGACAAATAACTAAAAGAGCCAAAACACAATCAAGAAATGGTCTTTTTGCTCCTGAAGTACCGAACAGTCTGGGTTAAAACAACACGTAACTCAGGTCTGCCAATTCCTAATCTCCATCAATGCAAAGCCATAACAGCATACATAAGACTCTGCAGCCCCAAAGCAATCATAGCTTTTGCATTTCCCAGGAACTCTATATTCAAAGACCTATGCAGGTCGAAAATACCACCCCAGAAATGCTCTTTTCATTCTTCTCCAGGCCTTTTCATACCACTTTAAAGCAGGAATATTTTCATTATTCCTCTGCTTTCCCACTGACTGTGTCCCTCCTGAATACCTTTTCTCTTGCCGAATGCTGCTTAGCAATAATTACAATACCTAGGGGCTTGCCTGTGCCTCCAGGAAACACCCCTAAATCTGTGAAATCCTCAGTTTGTATTCTTCTAATCTCAGTCAGGTAAATTCACACTTTTCCCAATCATTAAATTTCTTCATTAACTAATGGATCCAACTACACCTGAAATGCGTCAATTATCTCAGCCATACACACTGAAGTTGCACTTCATGTGAGCAAAACACTTTTCTTTCAGAACGTGCAAAACTTCAGTTCTGAATACAGTAAGTCAGAGTTGCTTGAACTGAAACTCCCAAATCTATTAGCATGCGCAGCAAATTTCATGGCCATGGTAAACAACTTGGTGTCATTAAGAAATAAATGGAGCAAGCTCACCACTTTTTTGAGAGCTGTCAAAAAATAGTTAATGACTCATAGGAAAACCTTGATTTGCCCTGCACACATGCTTCATTTCCCTCACCACTTCAAGTACAACGAAGTGAAAAATTATCCCTACTTGAACACTCCTACTCTATTTTGAAATGTTTTTACCTTCTCAGCTCTACAGGTCTTCAGAGCACTTACTCATTAGCGAACAACTACAGGTAACTGTAACAGCAGGGGTGAGCCAGAGCAAGTGAACGGAACGACCCAAAACCATTAATGCAGGCAACGCTCCCTCTAAAAGCAAACTGTAAAAGAAGCGTCCGTTTCATTGAAAGACTTGAAGGAGAAATAAATTGTTCCAGGTTGCCCAGGAAAGGTATGATGTTCGTGATGCTCAGAACGGAAGGGCAAAGCAGAGGAACTCAACTCAGAGCTCAGAAGTGCCATCAGGAAAGAGAAACTGCATTTTCTTACTGGCAGTGGTCTGAGTCTCGAGAGTGATGAGGCCCTCCAGCTCTCAGCTTCTCCTAAACTCCGAGCTCAAAAGGAACCACGAGGGTTCTCTGCCCCTTAAGAGCTTGCCCACCCCTACCAGGGACCTGCCCTTCCCTGTCCCCGCAGCCCCGCTCCAAGCACAGGAGGCACAACTCCCCCCAGGTTGGCAACAACAAGAGCAACCCTGGCAGATAACACTCGAGAACCCCAAGTTGCTTTGTAAGGGGCAGAACCGATTATCACCTTCCAAAACCCAGAACACGGATCTCGTTGAGGCTCGGTGTCAAACTCTCTCACTGGGTATCACTTTGCGTTTCAAGCTGTGTTACTGATGGCAGTATCAGCATGAGTCAGTGACATGGAGAACTGGTGACACTAAAGTCTGCTTTGCTTGAATTTCAGTCCTCTGCTGCAAGCATTAGTCACCCCATTCTTTAAAAACAAAAGAAAACCCAAACAACAAAAAAAATCTATTAAAAGGAAGAAAAGCCATCGCTCACATTTCATACCACATCTGCCTAACCAGAGCTCTGTCTTCTATTAAGCAGAATAATTATGTTTTCATAGAATCTCACACCTGCAAAGAACACAGTCTCACTGAAAAGCACATGGATAAGGCACTAACCAGCTCAATTTGGTGCATATATGAAGTGTTAATTCAATGAATTAGGGATGACAAGGTGCTTTCCCCTCCTCAAATGAGCCCAAGCCATTAAAAAACAATTCTCAAAGACACTTTTGATTATTTATCAGGTCCTTCTGGCAACACATTTCTTTAGCCACATGATCACTGACTATTTTGATACTGTTATCTTAAACTAGATGATGAAAGTCCTGGTTTTCGCCAGAAGTATTGTTCTGTACTCGCAGACTCCAGATGTCACAGCTGAACACACCCACTCTTTCCCAATCAGCTCCCTGATTTTGTTTCTTGGGGAGTAGCATACTATCTCCCGCAGGCCATAATCAAAGTTGGGGTGCCTCATGACCTAGTCTGAGCCACTGCTTGAAGAAGAGTCCAGGTTTACCAAGAGAAAAAAAAAAAAAGAAAAAAAAAATCACAAACGAAGCATGTCCTGTGAAGCAGCACAGAAGTAAAAGCACAATACTGAATAGAAAATGCAAAACCTCTAAGACTCAAAAGGCAAGAACTCTATGGAAGAAAATTAAGTTTCCAGCCAGACTTAGACCTGTTTCTTCCCCTGCCCCATCATTAAGCAACTTGAAACACATATTTAATTTAACATTGACAGACAAATCTAACGTTGGAGACTACACACTTTTGTGTATGCTTTTGTACAGCAGGCAGAAGCATGACAGGATAACTCCAAAATATTTTAAGTAACCACAGCATACAAGACAGAAAAAAGTTAGACAAGTAAAGGGATACTGGCATCCATAAAAATCCTGCAGAACATGGAAAGCTCTCCAAATAATGCAGGACAGCTGGATTCAAGCTGTAGCAAGGTCATCACTGACTATCTGCTGAAAGGGAACAACTGCAAGGTTATAAAAAGGACAAAACATAGAACTTTCTTGAAAATGACTACAGAATTATTGTCAGTTGCTTCTTTCCAGGGTAGAAACTTACAAAGAAAGCCTATGAGGCTTGCCAATATTTACTTTTCATATTTTATTTACAGACCGAAGATGAATTCCTAAAACAGGTATATCGCTGATATTTAAAAAATACAATTTTGCTTTCAAACCATAATCAGAAAGAGCAGCTAAGATAGAATAGCAGCTTTTTAGATGCTTATAACTTTACAGCTAAAATAAATCCAGTATTTGAACTAGACAAGAGAAAGCAGAGAGGAAATTTAAGAACCATCCTAACAACAAACACAGTGTTTTAACTGAAATCTATTAATCTAAAAATTTCTTACTTAAACCCCAGTCTATTACTAAAAACATACATCCTCCCCAGAGTTTGATCTTAAACACCCTAATCTACTGAAGCTATCACTGGAAATGCCAGGTTTCCCAGAAACAGCAATAATAGGTTATAAATTGTACTTGACTTTTCGTCTTCCAAATCGAATCTGTCTCAACTGAAAATGAACATAATTCTGAAGGCTGAGAGTTGCTGATAGCTGCAAGAATAAGTGAATGGCTTCAAAAAAGATAGCACACCTCAGGAAAGGCTTATTTTTAATTAGTGAGATACCTTGTGTTCATAAGGAAATGTTTTCCAAGTTTTTTCAAACACAAATTAAATTGATTACGTACTAAAATCAACAGCAATGAATTTAACCATAAAACTAGTCAGGTTCCAGGCTCTCACTTCTTGACCATAGCAACAGGCTGTGTGTTTATGAATTAAAATCAGATAATAACTGCTTCATCAAACCCAAAGGGAATAGTCTGTTACTGAAATTCAGGCAGCTGAAATGTCTTCATTTTTACATATATATATAATTTTTTAAATGCAAATTAGTCATAACCTGGCAAAAGCACAATGTCAACAATTTCTAAAAAATTACATTTGGGTTGCAAACACTATAGAAAGGCCCAGACAGACCAGGTAAATAAAACCTAACACGTATGTTCAGGAAATAGCATGTTCCCAGACGTACAAGCACACAATACCTACAAAGATGTCCTACGCTCTCATAGTTACTATTTTCAGGCCACTAACTGCCAGAAAAGCATCCTGTAACAAGCCACTATTGCCTATTAATCACTGAAGCTCGAAAAAACAAAAGCTTGGATGCACACAAGTTGTGTTTCCATGACTAATTTCTTTACTATTTGGGGAAAACTCACATTATGCTGTGGAGCACAGATGATGTCACCCTCTTCACGAGCCCCAGGAAAGGCAGAAGGGTGCCCACAATGTGGTATGGAGCCCAACATCGATAGAGCTACGTGTTACAAAGCACCCATCTCCAGAAGAAACCTCTAATTGAGTAACCCTTTAGCTTGTGGTTGGTATCAAACAGGCAGGAATCATAGAATTACAGAATGCTATGGGGTTGGAAGGGACCTCTGGAGATACCTAGTCCAACCCCCTGCCAGGGCAGGTCCACCAGAGCAGGTTGCACGGGAAGGGAACCAGGCAGGTTTGGGATGTCTCCAGAGAAGGAGACTGAATGGGATGCTTGAGCTATGAACGCCTGAGCTATGCCTGACCAGAGCACGGCTCAGTCTCTCCTGGTACTTCCTATTAAAGCACCAAAGCAGGAATGGGAGAGTCTGCACGCACAGCATGGAAGGAGGGAAGAGCACAGGACCTCTCAGCCAGTACACCCTCCCATGGTGTGGAAGGCTGAGGTTGAAGCCTCCGCTCTCCTTTGCTTCCACACTGCAGACGAGCACCCCAAACATCTCCCTCCTCCTGGCTCCAGGAATACCGGATTATTTACTACAACGGCCCAGTCTCAGATCCCAAACCCAACTTTTCTCTCTCCCTCCTTCCCAGCGGGATGCCCTCAACCACCCTCACCCTCCCAACTACCAGCCTCCCTGCCCGACACCAACAGGTCACCTCCACCGACCACTGCCAACCCAGCTGCTGCCCTGGAACAAGAGGACTTCTGCCAGCCAGCACAGAGGGCTGAGCCACCAACGCTGCAGCTGCCAGAGGACGGAAGGAAGAGGAAGGAAGACATTTCTGAAAGGACGAGAAGCCCCAGCAGCAGCCTGAGGCCGAGCAGCAGGATGAAGGAGGTGCAGGAGGCAGCACACAGCTGTCTGGGGCCTCCTCACCCCCGCCAGAGAAAAGGTGTCAAGCCAGATGGAAGTGTCCCCTGGGCCACCTTCAACTGCAGCCACCTGCTGAATCACCAAAACAGAAACCTGAGAGCAGAAAAAAGCCTCAAAATGTATTAATGGGGATGAATGCAGGTGGTTAGGCCACAAAAAAACGTCCAAATTTGGCAACAAAGAAGCCTTGCGAAAATATGAAGTTTTACTCTGCCAGGTTTTCATGCTGAAAGACAGAAAGTGCAACATGCTTAGGTTTATTTATTGGTGCAAAAAAACACTGCTAGAGGAAATACTTCCGCAGAGAACCCCCTATCCAACAAGATAATATGCAAATGTAAATAACCCTCATCAAATTACACCCTAGTGGCTTCTTTTTTCACCCTACCTTCTCAAATGAATTTTAGTAGTACTAGCGGCAGAAAAAGGGCAAGTATAGAAAGACCTATGGAAGAAGGAAGCCAACCCGTTTGACTAAAAAGACAGCTGTAAATACACTTCCATTGATCAGTGGGAATGAGCTTACCGAACACACATCCTGAGAAATGGCAGGCAAAGGACAAGAGGGCAGGATAGTACCTTTAAAGTTTTTTTTTTTCCAACACAAGGAAGAACTACAAATTTATTTACATTGCAGGATTCCACAGTTCACACAACTAAAATTACCTTCTTCAAGAACAGCATTTTAATTGAAAGTAAAAACTTAAGTCTGCAGGTTAAATCACGATCACTCACTATTTCACTCTGTCCACAAGCATACAGCTTTCGACAAACTGCAAGGGGAAAAAACTGATCCCAATTCTACATTTTTTGTTTGTTTCTGTGGTTAAGGCTTAAAAGGTATCAGCATCATGTTTGTCATTCAGTAAATCAGTGCAAGAATGATAGACTAAATAAAAAAAGCTAACCTCCAGAAGTGCCTCCTGAATATGTAAACCTAATAGAGAATGGCAGTGTACGGAGAGCAGTCTTTCTCATTCCCCAAAAATCAAACATATGCATTCCTAAACGGATTAAGATCCTCTTTCTGCCGTTCCCAAAGCTAAGAGAGTGTCTATATAGCTTAAGGAACTAAAAAGACATAACAGCATCAGCATCTTCTCTTCCTCTGTCTCCAAGGCTGCTTAATTTCCTCAGACCCTTCCCAGCAGAGGTGCACGGGCAGCAGGCTGTCACCACACCTGTCCATTACATTACTGCAAATCAATCTGTCAC
The DNA here is from genome assembly GCF_001431845.1 of Calidris pugnax. Lineage (NCBI taxonomy): Eukaryota > Metazoa > Chordata > Aves > Charadriiformes > Scolopacidae > Calidris > Calidris pugnax. Next base: position 1,260,035 of record NW_015094509.1, read on the forward strand.
CATATGCCTCGAGCAATTCTTTATCTCAATCCTGTTATCACACAGGTCTGTACCCACAGGGTAGTTAGATAGTAATATGCGCAGGAAAAAAAAAAAGAAAAAAGGTGAAGACCTAGTCTCCATGAAGCAAGGCAGTGTTAATTTCCTACCCCTGGCAGATGACTGCGGCAGCCCCTGCAGGCTATGGAAACGCTGCCTTCAACACAACAAGCACAGAACAGCTAGACCCACTTCCTGAACTTCAGGAGTCCTGAGCATGCAAGTCCAGTTGTATTCTTAAACTATGCGGGGGGGAAAAAAAAGGCAACTTTAAAAGCAGAGTTACATGGTGAAACATATCAATACAGGAGCCCACCTAATCACGTGGGGAAAAGAGGGCGAGGGGGCACTGACACACACGAAGTGCCTTTCCATCATCACTGCAGACTCTCCCCCGCCGCCATAAAGATAGTCAGAAACCCTCCTCCCTCTCCCATTTATCAGATGGAGTTTATTATGTTTATTCTGTCATTCCAAGCACTGCACTAAGGCATTAATTTTGAAAGGCAAATTGAATACAATGAGGTCCACTCCTCTCAGCACGCTAAGGGTGCTGCAAGATGCAAGGTGGCAAACTGCTCTGTCCCCAGGTGCGAAATGTCACCTTCCAGGCTGCTTCTCTGAAACTCAGGTTTCATTCACCATCAAATGGCAGGCTTCCCTCTGGGGACACTTTTTGGCTTGCCAAAACTTTAGTATTGACAAACGTTGACATTTCCAGGATGCTTGCTTCTCCCCACCAGATCCTCCACCTCTCACTAAAATAATTTGTTGCTAAACACCCGTGGAGGCCTACTGTGTAAGGAACAACTGAGCAGGGACCTAACTGACTATCAGAGAGGCTCTACGGTCACCTGGCTTGCTTCTAGCCTTCCAGCCACAAAGGTGGAAAAAAAACCCAACACCCAAAACCAACAAAAAACCCCACCCAAGAACAACAGGAAAAAAAAAGCCTGGAGCACTAACTCACTCCCTGTCCCCCACCTCTCCTATCACACACATCTTCCTTCATGGTTGGAGAGTCTCCATCAAGAGGGATTTTCCAAGAGAAGGTTCTTCAGCAATAGCTCAGGTGTGAAGTAGATACATAAAAGACTCTCATTAAGATTTGGAAACTTCCTTGGGCTACAAAGATGATGAGGGGCCCAGAGCATCTCTCTTACAAGGAGAGGCTGAGGGACTTGGGCCTTTTTAGTCTGGAGAAGGGAAGACTGAGAGCAAATCTGATCAATGCTTAAGGGTGGGTCTCAAGAGGATGGGGCCGGTCTTTTCTCAGTGATGCCCAGGGACAGGACAAGAGGAAATGGGCACAAACGTATACATAAGAAGTTCCATCTAAACATGAGAAGGAACACTTTGAGGGTGGCAGAGCCCTGGCAGAGGCTGCCCAGGGAGGTGGTGGAGTCTCCTTCTCTGGAGACATTCAAACCACACCTGGACACGTTCCTGTGGGACCTGCTCTGGGTGGACCTGCTGTGGCAGGGGGTTGGACTAGATGATCTCCAGAGGTCCCTTCCAACCCCGTATCATTCTGTGATTCCGGTTACTTTTAGTCCTGTCTTTGAGCCCTCTGCATGGAAGGCACAGGAGCTGAGATTAACTTGACCTGCAAAGGTTCTTCTTCCCTCAGCTTCACTTCCTTAGCCCACCCCTCCACCGCGGTGCTACAAAGGCCTGACATTTCTGACTGATAAACAACAGGAATTGCTCCATAGTGCTATTTCACTCAAGCAATTCATTTTTATTCTTAAACCATCAACAAGAGGTAAATGAGTACCTTACTTAGCATCTGAATAAGCACTCCCACTGTGATCTTCCCAACTTTAATCAATGACTCTGTGTCAGAATTAGGGATCAGACTATCCATGCGGTATCTGAGGCTGCACTTAAAGGGCAAAAGCGTGGCAAAGCTGTACCTACAGAAATACATAGCATATTTCATATCACAGGAACAAAATGACAAACCGTTATGTGCAAGCTGGTTTAGTGGTTTTTTTTCTTTACCCCAAAAAAACAAAGCTGTAAATTTCTGACAAGTTTTGTGAAGCAGATGGATAAGGTACATTCACCCCTCATTAATATTGTAGGAATCATGCATTCTCAATAGGAAGGATCAAGATATTCTTCCAGAGAGCAGACGAGTTAACAATTTAATTCTCCACCTGGCAGCCAGAAAAACACCACTAGAAATTCTCACTAAAAATTAAACAGAACTCTAAGCCCTGAAATTAAATGCCTAATGAACCATTACGCTTCTTGTAGCATGTTTAGTGACTTCTAGATTAATTTCCTTGTATTGCAAACGTTTGACCACATATGGTTTTCCTTCATTACACTTGTTCTGCAATTTTAACACTGCTTGCTATTTTGGTTACCATCTTTGTTTTTGTTAAAACATGTTTAGGAGACACACAAGTAATTATACTAATGTTTTACTCAAACAAGCCTCACTGATCTCTTCAAAATACCACCTCATTCTCCATCATTTTGGTCATTTACAGAGAAAGAAAGACACGAAAGAGATAAAGAAACTCTCCATCACCTTTGTCAGATGCAAAAGAAATTGCTGTATTCCTCTAATCTTCTGCACTATTATATCACTGTCTCAATGATACCACATCTTCTGCCAGCCATAAAGCTTATGGTCAGAGAAATAAGCCTCACATGAGAGATGGACTCACAGGCCACTCTGCAAGCAGCGCAGCCAAAGAACACGCAACAGGGATCTTTTTCTCTGTTCCAGCTATAAATATTTTCTGCATGACCAGGAAACAAGAGCAGGCCAAAGAAGGTAACACCAACTATAATGATATCCCAAAATATCACAGTTGTTCAGTAAAACAAAGTGTGAAGTGCAGAAGAGTAGTCTGGATTAAGTCAGAGATTGCAAGGAACGCTTGCTTAAACCACTTGTGTAGGTGCCAAAGGGAACGATCACTTAGAGAATGCTGAAATGAAATGGATTGTTTTAATTTAACTCATGGAAAACTCCTGGCAATGCAGCATTGATTTGTGAGCACCTGTATATAAAACAAATTAAATGACTAATTAAGCCTTCCAATAAACATTAGTTATTAGAAGCAAACAATTCAATTATGACAATCAAAAACACGCTTTTGGGTATATAGGATGAAAAAGCTACAGCTTCCAATACCTCAGAGGTTCTATTTCACAGCTTCAAAGTCATCAAGAATCTCTAGTTTCAGCAAACCCCCACTTAGCCTTCCAGACAATAAACTTGACTAACTAACTGCAGCAGCTTCTTTTAAAAATTAGCCAGCCTAAGACGTGTGTAATCAGTCACGGTGTTGAATGGGATCCAGAAGTTTCCTATCAAACATCACATAAAACAGACCCAAAGTCTCATTTGTACAGCTCCAGCCCTTGTGGCTCTCAGTGAAATGCCAAAAGGAAAAAAAAAGGGGGGGGGGGGCACAAAATACCATAATTATCACCTAATCCTAGGCTCGGAAATGGGACACTTGTTGAGGCACAACTCCTTGCTGCTCAGGAGACCATTCTGACCCGGCGGACTGTGGCTCCGGAGCCAGAGCTCCTGATCAGCGCCAATGCCAAGAGCCGCCTGTGAGCCGGGCAGTGCCCAGAAGACACGCAAAGGTCCTGAACCTCTGTTCTTTGTAAGGAGAATTTAAGAGAAGCATCAGTAAACAACTAGAGATCGTGACCTTCCTGCGTGACAGCTGGCAGCTGTAGCCGGTGACAGCAAACCACTGCCAGCAGCTGGGCACCGGGAGGCTCTGGCTGGGCACCAAAGGCCAGGAGAGATGTGGGTGGGCACCAAAGCCCCACCGCTGGCGGCTGAGCCCCAGCAGACGGGGGCAGCCCCCGCAGGGGCCGGCAGCGACGGCGCCCCGGGGTGTCTCCGGCCGGGCCCCGTCCCCCAGCCCCCGCGCCGAGAGTCCCCCCGCCCGACGAGCGCGCAGCTCTAAGCAACTTTCCGGGAGAGAAAGGCCCCGCTCGGAGACCCAGCCCGGCTACCGCCGCCCGGCAGCGCCCTCCCGCCCCCTCGGCCGG
>NW_015094509.1:1264949-1292136 GCF_001431845.1 Calidris pugnax
TGCTCCCCCCTCACGGGGCGCTGCCCTCCCCCCCGCTGCCGCGCCCCCGGCCCCGCTACCTGCGCCGTCCTCCCGCCGCCCCGGGCCAGGCCGGGCCCCCCGCCCGGGAGGCTCGTCGCTCGGGGGAGGAGGGGTCTCCGAAAGGAGGGGAGTGCCGCCGCCCCGCAGGGCCCCGCCAGGCCGGGCTTCCCCAGCCCCTGCCCCGGCGGCTTTGAGCCGGAGGGAGCGCGGAACCGCCGTCCGCGGAACGGCGACGCTCACCTTCCCCCGGGACGGGCAGCCATGGCTCCCGGCAGGGCAGCGAGGGGAACGGCCCCGGGCGGCCGCGGTAACCGGCTCCGTGCCGAGGGGCCCGCATCGGCCCCGGCTTCTCAGCGCGGCATCTGAGGAGCCAGGACGATCCTCGGAATCGCAGCTCAGACGCTGCCCGCGGCCATGTATTCCCTGCACACACGTGTCTGTGCAAGTACGGCTCCTCGCCGTGCTGACACGTCGGCTGCTCACGCACACTCAGCTCTCCCCGGGGGTGGCTGCAGAGAGGGCAGCCCCGCACCTGGAGCTCCCGCAGGATCCCTGATCCAGGACTGTCCCGCCTGCCTGCAGGATCTGTGAACCAGGACTGTCCCCTGTACCTGCAGGATCCATGGTCCAGGACTGTCCCCCCTGCCTGCGGGATCCATGATCCAGGACTGTCCCCCCTGCCTGCAGGATCTGTGAACCAGGACTGTCCCCCCTGCCTGCAGGATCTGTGATCCAGGACTGTCTCCCGTACCTGCAGGATCCATGGTCCAGGACTGTCCCCCGTGCCTGTGGGATCCATGATCCAGGACTGTCCCTGCCTATGGGATCCATGATCCAGGACTGTCCCCCTGCCTGTGGGATCCATGATCCAGGACTGTCCCCCTGCCTGCAGGATCACCGCTGCTGCCCCTTGCAGAGCAGGACAACCTGCAGGACACAAAAACCAGCCTAGGAGCAGGGCAAGCAGGAAGCAGAGGTACTACTGTCCCTTTGCTCAGCGTTTTGGAAAGCAGAGATCTCACTCCAGATGCAAGAACTGAGAGTTCATGTCCTTCCTGTGGTGAAGAATTTCATCCCTAAAGCTATCCTGAAACTTAGCTGAAGCAGGTTTAACCTGAGGGTCTTTCCTTGAATGTATCAAATATTCACTGAAGCAGTAGGATTGGGACACCTAACCTGGGTCAGGCCTCACCCGAGAGGTAGATCCGTATCACTGGAGACAAAGGAAAGGGTTTGAACACCCCTCTTAGGACTAGGACCCCATGTAAATGTCCATAACGATGCCACCTCTTTGTAGCTTGATTCAGGAACAAGCTCATGGAAATGAATCCCAAGCAGAAATGGATACCTTGCTCTGTTACTCGTAGAAGCAAGACATACAGCCAGCCCATTCTAGCACTAGGCATTTTCCCCGGCTGAGTCAGTCAATACAGTGGTTAATATTTGCAAATCTTTTGCACAGAGGAGGAAGGACCCCTAAGAAACAGATGTCTAGAGATCCCAGAGCTGGGCTTCAAAGTTCAAACCTAAGTCTGTTCTTTGCAATGCTTCGTATTATGGGAATGGGCAGGCAGGTGACCACATGGAAGGCAGTGACGTTCAAGGACAGATAGGTTGGTTACTTACTGAGAGATACCAATATCACGAACAATGAGCCAAGAGAAGACCAACTAGTTCCCAGACATGCTTAGTGTCTCACTTGGACAAGGTATTGCTAGGAAAGCTCCAGCGTATTTAGAAGCCAGACGTAAACAAAATCCTTTATTCATCATCACGTTTTAAATCTCTTCTCTCCCTTTGTGCCAAACACAGAAAGAGAACTTGTGTTACAAACCTTTCAGACGTGTGCACCTCACTGTTCTCTAGGACAGTTTCTCTTAAGCTTCCTGCTGGATCAATGCCATCTGCACAACCCTACTGTATGGCTCATATTTAAGTAATACCTGAATCAAGCCAAGAGCATTTGGGAATGGGATCAAGCTCTTAATCAGCAGCACACAGGTGCACACAATCAGCACCTTCAAAGCCTCACAACATGTGGTGATTTTCTTCAAGTCCTATCACATGTATCACATGATTACCTGAAAATTTCACTAACAAAACAAAGAAAGAATTACAGTTAGCTTCTAGCTTTCAAGCAAAAGTTTCAAAACTTGAAACCCAAGCAAAGAAGGCAGAAAATGCCCCATCCCTGGAGGGGTTCAAGGCCAGGCTGGATGGGGCTTGGAGCAACCTGGTCTGGTGGGAGGTGTCCCTGCCCAGGGCAGGGGGGTTGGAACTCCATGATCTTTAAGGTCCCTTCCAACCTCAACCATTCTATGATTCTATGAAATCATTATATTTTTTAAAATTTGAACTATTGTGTTATTTAGCACTCTGACACACGATTTTCAGCTTGTAGTTTGGCAATACTTCATTAATATGCAGACACCACCTCAGAGGTGCACATATTTTTTACACATAAATGACGCCAGCCAAAGGAAAAACGTATTTATTTTTGCATACCACCTGCAATGCAATGGAAAGACTCAATGTCAGGAAGTTCAGTAGGTAGGGTTACTGCCACAGCGTTAGCTTAGCGTAACTGCACATTCTTTAAATTTTATAACACATAGCTTTGACAAACAATATCTTCTTATATGTTTGCATCCCTAATTATCACCTCTATATGCCGAATTCCTCCCCTCCTCGCTTTTCCTAGGAATGGGGAAGAATAGGAAGGGAGAAAGAAAATATGTGTCTGTGTTTTAAGGAGCTTTAAATACATTTGAACCTGCCTAGAGGTGTAGTTAATGACCTAGTTAAACATTCATCTCAGATACACACTTGCTGAATCAAGGAATCTGCTGTGTGAAAGGAATTGCTGAGCTAACCTGCTAATCAAAATAGCCTTGCCTTCTACTTTAATGGCACCACAAACACTTTTAAAAATTCCAAAGAATGGAGTAAGAGGAGTGATTTTAGTGACTCATACCTTTTACAAGCAGGGGGTCACCTGCCCCTGATTTTGCATGATGCTTTATTCTTACTGGTTTCTAGATAAGCACCCAAATTTGAGTAAAGTATCAGGTAAATAAATAAAGCTTTTAAATCAGAATGAAGAGGGACTGCTTATTTGATCATCACTGAGCTGAAAGTAACCAGCCACACAACCAAGACATTTGAAAGCAAGATATGCAGAAATCAGAGAACAGAAAAGTGGTTTTAAGTCCTATCTACCTGTTGCTATTTTGCTTAAATAACACAAAACCAAACCAAAACAGTATTTTTTTCATGAGCATAAAATATATATGGTGATAATGTATGCTACATTTATAACCACTCATAAGGTATACAGATACACATGGCATTTGTGTCAAGAGTACCTGACATACCAAGTTTTCCTTGAGGAAAGTCCCTAAAACTCGGTGCACTCTTTCAAAGGAGGCCACTTAGTATGAATTTGTAATCTGACTTCAGTGTCAGAGATCACAAACCAATAATACTTTCTTTGGAGCTACTTAAAGCTATGTTAACATAAAGAGTAGCACAAGAATTGATTTTTCACAATGCCTGAAATTTTCCTAATTTTCATAAATCATGTTTTTCATAATGTCTGCCCAGCAGCTGTCTGCTGGCATCAACAGCCACCAGACCCCAGGCTGTCCGACAGGCTCGCTGCCCTTCGTGCCACGCTCACTTGGCTGCAATACCATTTTACCTTTCATTGGTAAGACCTTTCTGCTGGAGTATTTTATAACGAAAGAGTTGTAAAATAAGTACTTCACAGAAAAAAAAATATAAAAAAAACTTTCAGATGGTCATACAAGAGAATATTCAATTGATTGGCCCCGATTTTCTTAAATCTGATCTAAAGCAAAACAATCAGTTCCCTCTGAGAAAAAAGAGGGACCCCTTCTTTTCTCCCTCTGAGAGAAAAGAAAATGGTTCATGGATTACTCTGCTAATACAAAAATAAATTATAATCAGTACCTCAGAGTACTGCCAAAATGTGTAATAGTTTCCCACATAAGCAGTTTACCAAGTTTTCTTTCAGGAGCACTTTTCTGTGCATCTGCAAGTCAGGCAGTTTCTGGAACCTACTGCTCTGTTTTGGAGATCACTAGGAAGCTATCTGACTCAGATGACAGCTTCATCTTAACAAAAGATAGAGAGAAAATTTCAAACTTAGCCTGAACTTCAGATCTTAAAATTACTTCCATAAGCACTCAGTGACAAAAAAAAAAAAAAAAAAACCCAAAATAAACGGTTTTTAAATCTGAGAAGACATCACCAATACCAGGTGCAGGCGCATGTTTATTTTTTTGGACATTATTTTTCTATGGCTCCAACCAAAAACCCTCAGTGAAAAAAAAAAAAAAAAAAAATCCACAAATTAACGGTCTTTACATTTTTGTTTGCAATAAGAAAAAAAAGCAGAACTCTCTGGTAACTAGGTTTTACTGTTTTCTTTCATTTTTAGTAAAACTAATCCTTATAGCTGCAGTGCTGTACAAGTAGTAATAATCTCATTCATATACTGATTACAGAACTGTCATTTGTCAGCTCTGGACACTAAGCCACAATTTCATATATTTTCAAGCTACCAAACCTTCTGACCGTGTTTCACCCCATGTTCTGTGTTCCAGGAATCAACCCACATGACCTGTTTTCCATCACTGACCTCCTGGTACAGAACATGCTATCTGTGGCGGTCAAAAAGCTGACTGATCAAACACACCAGCGGCTGCCTTACAGGTGCAGCAACGAAACATTAATCTACATTAACCTTCTGAAACATTCAATTGCTACAAAACCAAACCACAAATACCAAATGTCCCTAACCCATATGAATAACTTCAGTCTGTACCTACAGTGTGCTGCAGAAAAATCTATCCTTAATCTGATTCTCATTTGGTACTCCCATTCTTTATGAAAAATGGACAAGAGACTTGCACAGTATTTGCAACATTTTCTCTTCCTACTAATTTACCAGATTTCCCTAATAAGTGATTGCATTTTTGCAGGTTATCAGCTTGCAAGGCAGAAGTAAGGGCATGCCTACATTACCCACTACAGGACAGTATAGGCACGCTGAAAATAACCATGAAAAGCAGAAGTAGGATTATGCAGTTTTAGGGTAGGCTCATTTATACTACGATACAAGGAGCACTGTATGTAATTATTCATGTCATCCAATACTTAATACCCTGCGATATAATAAAAAAATGCTTGGTACTTAACATCATCCAATAAGTATTTTGCTGTTTCCAGTTTCCTAGAACCTTTTTGTTTTTCTTGAAAGAACACAAAAGCGTTAAGAAGAAACTAGGAAGAAACACTGCAATTGGCAAGCTTCAAAGTGAAATTGTGCAGGCTGCAGAAAAGCCTCCAATGCATTGTATAAACGATGCCTTGTATAACATATACTAGCACTACTGTAGTCCAGAAAAAACTGCAACTCCAGAAGATGGTTTCAACACAAGCCTGGTGGTACGGAGTGAGGGAAGTCAAGTGTTGCTTGATACAGAGAAAACTGGTAGGAAAGAGAACTAAATGAAAAGTAAAACAGGTGCAGAACTCAAACAGTTCTCAGAACTCAATCAGTTCCTTTCATGGGCCTTGGACAGAAGTTCCACACACAGGGATCAATTGCATAATTCTTCAACTCTTGTGATGGGAAGGCAACGATGAATCAAATGCTATGTATCATACCCTCAGTGCAACGTGACTGGAAATTTAGTGCAGAGCACACAGAAAATTGCTGCAACTGGCTACACAAAGTTCAAGAAAACAGAGAACCAAGAGCATGATGTTGTAACATGCCTTGTCCAATCTCAGTGCATCGCTCCTTGTGTACTCTTAGCACTGGTGACTGCCTTTTTTTTTCTGGTAGCATGGGAGCTTCAAAATGATACACTCCTCCTCCACCTCTGTTCTTCACACAAGAACTCAACTCAGAACAACGTGTAGAGTACTTTTTATTTTTGAGATAACAGGCCTGAGAATCTGCTGTACATGCTGTATGCTTATGAACATTACTATGTATGTACATTAATTAGTGGAGATGGGTGGATTTCCTTAAACCAAACAAGAAAGCAAGCCTTCTCCAAGCCTGTGCATAGCATCCTACCTCCCAGTTATGACCCAATAGTATCAGTTACCAATTACCAGTGAAGCCACACAATGCCTTGTAGATGAGTAGCCACAAGTTAACATGTCCATTTAGACCCTTCACGGACTGCAGGCTAGCCATCACTTTTTTCTAGAATACAGAGTCAGACAATTGGGTTTCAGGCATTAATTTAAAAATAAGATTCTTTAGATAAAGGTAGATAGAGCCACACTCTTTAAATATTGTAAACAGGAATTTTATTTAACCAAGGGTTTTCTTATAATTATCCCTTCTTACTATGCATAGCATAGTATGCTACGTCTCTGTAATACATAAAACCAGTGTCCTGTGCCCCAAGGAGCCTAAATCTTTGCCCAGTGACTCCACTATTGCCTTTCTCCTTTTTACAGCACTACATACCATCTCCAGTTTAAGGAAGTTTCCTCGGCTTTCACTGTAATGTCAGCCACACAAAAGTATTAAGGATTTCAATGGCTCATCTATCGTTTAATTAGATTATAGGGCTGGTAGTTGCTCTCCTCAAGGAATATGATGTCTTCTTTCAAATTCACAATTACATGATTCAAAGAAGAGTGAAACCTAACTTGTAAAGGTACATTATGGAAGGGAGATGCACCAAGACCAAATTTTTTTATGAAGTATCTTCCTGTGAGTTGACAGATGTCTGCCTCCAGGGCAGACACCAGGCACCAAATCCCATTTCCAACTTCTGTATCCTTTCCCCTCCATGCTCCACAGTTTATAAATCAGAATAGTCCTTTCCTCCCCACTTTGAATGATACTGCGAGAGGGGAAGACACCAATTTCAAGTCTGGTGTGGGCTTATGTTGTTCAATGACTTCAGGAGTCATAATGAATTAGGAAAATATCTTCAATTAGCTATAACGAAATAGACCAGAGGAACAGCATTACTCTGTGTGAGCAAAAGCCTGATGTATCCTCCCAGGACTTCTTTCAATTCTGCAAGACAAACTAAAACTATAAGAATGGAATGAGGAGGACAAGTTTTAGCATAGCAGCAATTATAAAGCACAGTGGATCACCTTAGCTACTTGAGCATACCAAATCTCAGCATAGTTCCAGCCAAAAAAAGATTTAGGATAGAAAACAAAAAATTCTTTCATTGAAATCTGTCATAGGGATGGAGCATGTTTTAACAATTTCACTACATCTTTGGTTCTCATATCATCTCATTGTACTCAATGAAGACAAAAAAATTCAGCATTCCCAGTAGAAGTTTCTGAAAAATTGCTTTCTGCCTACCTGTTAGATTATGCCACTCTTACGCAAGCCGAGACAAATATGTTATTTATAGTCTATTCAGGCACCTGGGAAAACTCTTAACTTCTGGGGAAGAACTTGGGAACCATTAATTAGTACTGCTCCACACTACTGGCCCACACAGATTCCCAGCGCAGACTTAGTATGTGGTGGCCTAAAGGGTCTCTTCTGCCATTACAGCCATCTCACCTACGCAAACAACATGATCCACACACAGAGGATCAGCCAGGAGGACTCCATCTCTGCTGAGGCTTTGTCAGCAGTGCTCCAGCAGTTTAGCAAAGGGGATTTTCCCTAAAAGGACTCCCAATCAACATGGCTGTGCCAGTCCAACTTTACAGTGTAGAACAACACTTACCTTCAGAACATAGACTTTATAAAAACATCAAACTATTGCAAGACTCATGATAAAATGAACCGTACAGTTAAGCACATCCACTTTCTCAAAGCTTTCAGAACATGGACTTTATAAAAACATCAAACTATTGCAAGACTCATGATAAAATGAACCGTACAGTTAAGCACATCCACTTTCTCAAAGCTACAGGCAGGGTAAGTTGCTGTGTTGAACTACAGAATGTTGCTATGGGTAAGGCATATCTACTTGTTTGCTTCTGTCAGCAAAATTCATACAGAATAGCTGATGTATGTCAAATTTACAGACCACCTGGTCTTCCTGATCTCGCTTTATTTCAAAAGCAGCACCACTGAAATGAGGTATGTACAATGGTTTTCTCTCTTCAATATGAATAACGGAACTAAGCCTAAAATAAGGGACATGATCTCATACGGAAATTTCTTGTGCAATAAGGGAATTTCTCTTTCAAACTCCATCAAGCTTATGGCTCCAGGTATAGTGTATCATTCCTATGCCTACTGCAATGGCAGACAAATGTGCAATGGTAGCCTAACTGCATGACCCCTTCCCTTCCAACACTCACAACAGCAATGCTTAATGCCTTTAGTGCAGGAGAGAGGGTCTAGAAAAGGGAAGTTGGTCAGTTTATAAGGTTCTATTGTAAACAGCCCCCATAAAAATGTAAAAAACTTGAAACACACTAAAAGCTGTGTTTTGAGATCGCAGTGTTGTGTTTATAACTTCACAAGAACATCTGAAGGCCCAGTTATCAGGCCACCATGATGCATGCTAGGATTAAGTTACGATACGAGCAGCAAACGTGTCTTAAAATATGTTACTTAGCACCTTAACAAGGTCCACCTTCAGAGGACTTTTTAGTCACATTTGGGTAACTTATCTGAGTGAACATAGCTCAGAAAGCATAGTTCTGCAGCTCCTCAGAAGCCAGCCTCCTAATACTGGCTCAGTAACAAGGCAACTGTTGACCTTTAACAATTTATTCATATTTCTGCCTCAGGATAAATTGTGGGTATATATTTACACACACACACACACACACACACACTTATAATCCTTGTACCATTTAACCAGATTACACAAAAAATGTTCCCCAAGGGAAACAAGATAAAAACACACCATTTATTGTTTGCAAATGTGGCCACAGAAACCTCAAGTGTGCACACCATGCAGCCTCAACGCTTGTGCCCTGAGGAATTCTGCTATTGCTTTGTAATTTATAGGTATGGGAGTGCAGAGGGATCGCATGTTCAACATTTGGTAATGATATATCTGAAACTAAACTCAAGTGAAGAAAGGGAATGCCCTTGTCCAAAGGCAGGCTGCTGTCTTTGCCTTGATTTAGATCCCGTGGCCAGGTTTAGCCAGCAGTGCAAGTGCAATGCCCTACTGCTGTTCTGCCCAGGTACTTCCAGCAGCAGAAGTTACTCAACAGAGAAGGTTATTTCTTCCATCAGGATCTCAGCCCATTCGACCTCATTCGACCATTTTGATGAAATAGCTGACAAACCAAAAATGAGAAATAAGCACCATTCAGTTTGAGTTTTCAGTAATCACTCCAACCAGCCACCTGTTCACTAAGAGCTGTATGAAGGTCATTTTGCATAGATCACAGAGCTGATCAGAGAACAGCATTTGCTTACAGCTAATCACAATACCAGTGACCAGGTAGAATTAAATCCATGTCTTTATTCTTACATCCAAAGCATCCTGCCATTTTCCAGTGAGTTATCACTGAAAGTGATATACAGTGAAGTAGACTGACTTTACAACTGCATACAACAATTTTTTCTATCATAATATTAACCCATGACAGGTCTTGTAAGACCCATCCTATCAGCCACGCATTCATTTTAGGATTTAAATACTTCCAAAAATTTTGGAGATAGGAGTTTTTGTCCCTTTTTCAGAACATCCTTGACATGGACAGAGAAATCTTGGTAACGTATAAATAACTAGTTTGAAGTGAGTGACTCATTGATCAATTCTGAAGAGTGCTATGGTTTGAAATAAGGTTTACCCTACAGTGACTATTCCATTTCTAATGGAATTTCCTGTTACGCTTTTTGTCTTTTCCACCATTAATACGCCTTGGACTCAATACTGGTTCTTATTTCTTCTGTATTTACTTTGTTTCCTTTCTTTATGGCACCTTTTCATTATCTTCAGCTTAGATCACTGCGTATCATGGGTAGTATGCACAAAACAACAAGTGGGATTGCAACTTGGGGCTTCAGGAGGCATAACTTTAACCTCTTCAAGAAACTGCTTGGAGAAATCCCATGGGTTAGGGCTCTGGAAGGTAGAGGGTCTCAAGAGAGCTGGTAAATATTCAAATATCGCTTTCTCCAAGCTCAGGATCGGTGCATCCCTAAGAGCAAGAAATCAGGCCAGGGAAGCAGGAGACCTGCATGGTTGAGCAGGGAGTTTCTGACAAAGCTCAAGTGAAAGCAGGAATTTTAGTGTGTGGAAGAAGGGACTGACCACTTGGGAAGATTACAGGAATGCTGTCAGAGTCTGCAGGGATGAAATGAGGAAAGCCAAGGCCTCCTTGGAATTAAACCTGGCAAGGGATGTCAAGGTCTATAGGAAGGGTTTCTTCAAGTATATTGGAGGCAAAAGGAGAACTAGAGAAAATGGGGTCCTGCGGTCGAATGAGACGGGTGCCATGGTGACAGAGGATGCAGAGAAGGTGGAGTTGCTGAATGCCTTCTCTGCTTCAGTCTTTACTGCTCAGGCCAGCCCTCAGGAGTCCCAGACTTTGGGGGAAACAAACAAAGTCTGGACGAAGGAAGACTTCCCCTTGGTTGAGGAAAATCAAGTTAGAGAACAGTTAAATAAACTGGATATCTGCAAGTCCATGGGTCCTGATGGGATGCACCCGTGAGTGCTGAGGGAGCTGGCAGAAGTCATTGCTGGGCCACTCTCCCTCATCTTTGAAAGGTCCTGGAGAACTGTTGAGGTGCCCGAGGACTGGAGGAAAGCCAATGTCACTCCAGTCTTCAAAACAGGCAAGAAGGAGGACCTGAGAAGCTACAGGCCAGTCAGCCTCACCTCTACCCCTGCAAAAACGATGGAATGGCTCGTTCTGAGCAACATCTCAAAGCATCTGGAGGAGAAGAAAGCTATCAGAAGTAGTCAACATGGATTCACCAAGGGGAAATCATGTCTAACCTGATAGCCTTCTACGATGTCATGACTGGATGGATAGATGAGGGGAGGGCGGTGGATGTTGTCTACCTTGACTTCAGCAAGGCTTTTGACAGCATCCTCATAAGTAAGCTTAGGAAGTATGGGTCAGATGAATGGACGGTGACGTGGATTGAGAACTAGCCAAAAGACAGAGCTCAGAGGGTCATGATTAGTGCACGGTGACATGGATTGAGAACTAGCCAAAAGAGGGTCATGATTAGTGGCACAGAGTCCAGTTGGAGGTCCATTACAAGTGCTGTTCCCCAGGGATCAGTACTGAGTCCAGTCCTCTTCAATATAGTCCCCAAAGTCCTGGATGAAGGGATGGAATGTACCCTCAGCAAGTTTGCTGATGATACAAAACTGGGAGGGGTGGTTGACACACCAGAAGGCTGTGCCGCCATCCAGCGAGACCTGGACAGGCTGGAGAGCTGCGCAGAGCAGAACCTGATGAAATTCAACAAGGCAAGTGCAGGGTGCTGCACCTGGGGAGGAATAACCCCCTGCACCAGGACAGGTTGGGGGTGACCTGCTGGAGAGCAGCTCTGAAGAAAAAGACCTCGGAGTGTTTGTGGGCAACAGGAGGCCCATGAGCCAGCAATGGGCCCTTGTGGCCAAGAAGGCCAATGGCATCCTGGGGTGCATCAGGAAGAGTGTAGCCAGCAGGTCAAGGGAGGTCATCCTGCCCCTCTGCTCTGCCCTGGGGAGGCCCCATCTGAAATACAGTCTCTAGTTCTGGGTTCCCCAGTTCCAGAAGTGCTCTGCCCTGGTGAGGCCCCATCTGAAATACGGTCTCTAGTTCTGGGTTCCCCAGTTCCAGAAGGACAGGGAACTGCTGGAGAGGGGACAGCAGAGGGCTACAATGATGATGAGGGGCCTGGAGCATCTCCCTTACGAGGAGAGGCTGAGGGACTTGGGTCTTTTTAGCCTGAAGAAGCGAAGACTGAGAGGGTGTTGTAGATAGGGCCAGTCTTTTTTCAATGGTGCTCAATGACAGGACAAGAGGTAACGGTTCACAAATGTGAACCTAAGAAGCTCCATCTAAACACGAGGAGGAGCTTCTTTGAGGGTGGCAGAGCACTGGAACAGGCTGCCCAGAGAGTTGGTGGAGTCTTCATCTCTGGAGACATTCAAAATATGCCTGGACATGTTCCTGTGTGACCTGCTCAAGGTTGACCATGTATAAGGTGCCTGATTTATTTCTGTTGGTGTCCACCTTCTTGTCAGTTACGAATGTGCCCATCCTTTAGTTGAACTGCACAGTTCATCTTCACTGGAATCCACTCCTAGCTTCCTCCTGCCCTGCAAGGTGTAGTGTGAGAGGTGGCAGCTCCTGAAACATCTTGCAACTGCAAGAAAGCAGGCTGTGGTGGCCTTGCACCAATGCATTTGCCTTTTTAAATTTATTTTATTTTTAGCTTAGTTTCATAACTATTTCTTCTGAGTACAAAAAAACTCACCTTGCTTTAGATCTCTGTCTTTAGTGTCTTCTCTAGCAGTTTTTAAACTCAGTAGCTACAATCCTGGATAGTTCCTTCAGATTTCCTAAAAACAGTACGTATCTGGAAAACGCAAACTATACTAATGTCTCCAGCAAAAGAATGCCATCAAGTGACCACATCCTTGCTCATCAAGGAGTCCACTTGGGAGACTGACCTCAAGACACTAAAGCACAAGAAAATAGATTTAATTAACTTTGCTGCTTATAGAAATATTTGTTTTAAATGCACTTACTACTTCTCCTTCCTCCTTTCCCAAACCAAAGGGCATTCACTGAATTGCCTCTTCACAGCCCAAACCACAGTTAAGAAACACAAGCCTCAGTATCTAGAGCACAACAGAGAAAAACAGTGTTTGCCAGAACTGAATTCAAATTTAACATTGTCCTTAGGTGATAAGAAGGACACACATCAACAGAACAGTTCTGCCTTTCACAAACCTGCCGAAAATTTGGCCTCTGCCTCCCCACTCTCTCCCGCCAGTTGCTGTTTCCCATGGCAAGGCTCTGGTACTCCCCCCATTCCTGGTCAACGAGGGCTCCTTTCCCCTATTTGTCTCTCCCTCCAGAGGCATGGTGGCAAACTGGGGGAAAACCTGGGACAGTATCCTTATGACAGCTGAGGTCCTCTGATTGAACTCTGTGTTAGTGAAAACTCTCCTCTTTTTTTCTTCATGTTCTAAGCAGAAGTTGGCAGTAGTGAAAACTCTCCCCTTCTCTTTTTCTTCATGTTCTAAGCAGAAGTTGGCATTAAACAGCAATCTTTGAAGCAAATCTTCACAGCCTATGTTTGTGTATTTAAATTACAAAATTACAAGCCCACCTGAGGGAAAGCTTTCCTGTCTCTCATTCATCTCCTCTGGATTACACTGGAGACAAGATTCTCTCTAATGAATCTTGCCCTCTCTAATGTTTTGCTGCTCTTTTTCTAGTGCCAGGGGAATCAAGGACCAGTCAAACTCACAGAAAGCCACAAAGTGACCCACAGCAGAGATGTACAGAAACCAGCAGATGGAGACTAACTTGTTTAGCATCAAGCGATGGCCGTGGTAGCCCAAGGCAGCATGCAGCAGGTCCCTCAGACTGCAGAACAGAGCCTTGGAAATGTCACACTTACTGTACAACAGAGCCAGCTTGACAGCCCACAGACACATTCTATGGAGATAGCCTGCTCACAAGTTAAAAATCAGCAGGTAAGCAAGCTGGAAGGAATAATAATGCTGAATACCTCTGCGTTTGAAAGCCAGTCAGAGTCACTCCCCCCACCTCCCAGCAGGGCTGCAGTCCCCTTTGAAATGGGTCCAAGTTTGCCAAAAATGAAAGTCAGGCTCTTTGGCATATGGCATCTAGCCAGGGAGATCCCTCTCCCCAGCACAGCCAGCTTCCATCACACGTGAAGAAAAATACCCATAGTATTACCAAAAGTAGGGTAGATTACAAGAGCTATAATTACCAGAAATGTTTCTGCTTCTGGAAACATTTATAAAATTTCTGTTTAGGTTGCAGTCTGACAGATCCCAGACTTTCCTTTTAAGCAGTTCCATTTTCATCAGAGAAATCATCAAGTTAAATCAATACACACTTTTCAGGTTACAAATTTATTTAGGACAGCTACAGGTCACAGAGGAGCTATTTATAGGCCTAAGAAAAAGATATTTGCATTTGTTCTTGGTAGCGAGTTTGGGTTTTGGTTTTGCTATCCTTCGGGTTCTTTGCATGGGCATCCTGACTATTGCCATTGCCTGATTTACATAACCATTATCTTAAATACAAGTGCTTTGTATAGGAAAAATAAACCAATATACAGTCACCCTGCAAAATAAGGATAAAAAGGAATGTAAAAGAATGTACAGGGAAACAAAAGGCAGTGATGGTTAATTAGGGAGAGTGAAAAGGATGGAGTAATAGTGAAAGGAGATCGAGTCCTGGTAACCACTATGAAACCATACAGACATGTAAATACTGGAATACAACTAAAAAGGGAGCTGCCTTAATTAGTTCTAGAATGAGGAGGAGCTAAAGTTTTGAGGTTTAAAAAAAAAATGCACACTTCCTCCTGAAACTTCCCCGCGTTTCCCAGAACTGGGGCCGTGCCTGGGAATTGCAGGTGGCGCGGGCTGGCACGGGGGGGCTGGCGGCTCTGGGCTCGTCACAGCTTCTCCTCCTGCCACCTCCCCACCCCAGCGGATGGCAGTTGGTACACTAACCTCCCAAAAACCATCTTCTAAACCTGCACGTTGGTCAGCAGTGCCAATAACTCATAATTAATAATAACTAATAACTGATTGATTTTTACTCCTGTCCTGGTTTAAGCGACAGGGCTAATTTATCTTCTAATGCTGGGGAAAACTGCACTTTTAGAAGAGTGACTGAATTTGTGAAAATAGTTACTTTATAGCCCGTTAGGCTCTGTGGGATTCAAGGTCTCAGTGTTTTCGAGTGTTGCCAGGTGCAGGGACAAGGAGGAGCAAGGCCTGGGCATTGACCCAGGCTGGCCAACAGGATTATTTCATACCATGAACATCCCGTTCAATATAAATTAGAAAAGTTTGCTGCGTAGCTCTCTCTCCCTTGATGGTGGTGGGTCCAGAGAACTCCTTGCCCCGGTGCCGGAGCCCTGAGGCCTTCCCTTCCTCCTGAAGCCATTGCGCTGGCAGTGTCCGCCATTTGCTGTCCCTGCTGGGAGCGCATGGCTCCTGCTGAGAGAAGGGGCTGGGTGTAATTCCTGTATATTTTATATCAGTGTCGGGGTTAATACTGGTTATTTAGTATTATTGTTAATTATGTAGTCTTAGCCTATTAAATCTTTTTATATTTCAACCCTTGTGTTTCTTTGTGTTCCCCGATTCCCCTTTCCAGGTGGGGAGGGATCATTGGGTGAGAGAATAATTGTCTAAAACGACAATAAACTGTTACGGGTTTCTCAAACCATAACAACTCCCTCCAGTGACAATAAACTGTTAGGGGTTTCTCAAACCATAACAACTCCCTCCAGGATCAGGTCAGAGCACTGCATCTGACAGACGCTCGTACATCAAGGTGATGCTGTTCTGAGGA
Source organism: Calidris pugnax (assembly GCF_001431845.1). NCBI lineage: Eukaryota > Metazoa > Chordata > Aves > Charadriiformes > Scolopacidae > Calidris > Calidris pugnax. The sequence continues at coordinate 1,280,490 of NW_015094509.1, forward strand.
ACCACACCACTGGCACAGCTTCAGTGAGGATGAGGGTGCTGGTTTGTGAAGGGGACACAGCTTCAGTGAGGATGAGGGTGCTGGCTGTGTGAAGGGGGCACACAGGACAAGGGCTACAAAGCTTCACTGTGGAGGATCCAGCCAACACGCGTCTGGCTTTCAAGTGAGAAGGTACACAACGGGAGTCAGTGGAACCTAAACCCTGTGACCAACCGAAGCGCCCAAGAACACGTTTCAGCAAAAAGACATCTCGTGGGCCCCACTCAGAGGCTCAAGCCTTTTCAGGGAAGCAAAAGGAAAAGTTCCTAATACTTTACTCTGAAACAACAGGAACTGAGAAACACCTGTTCCTGAAGACAAGCATTTAAACGTGGCAGAAGCAAATGCGTGTGTGAAGAATTCTTCATTTCTCCCCGCAAAAACAATTAGCAATGTTTTTTTTTCCACAACCATCCCATGTTAACACAACTGAATTCAAAGCAATGCTTTCTCTCTGAGAACTGGAAGACAAGCTCATAGTTTCCAGAGCTGCCAGAGAAGTAATTAGAAGTCAGATGACACAGAAACGTATTAAGATCCCTTAATTCCTATTGAATAAAAGTAACTAAGGTTTCTATTTCAGTCATGGGAATTAGAGTTTTGGGAGATCGTAATTGCCAGTGTGGAGACTGGGACAGCTTATTAACAGAATTAGTTTTCTTATGTATTCACAACTTTTTTTTTTACTTTTTTTTTTTTTTTTAATCCCCATTTTAAGGTGCTGGGCTCAGAGCCCTTTCGGGAATTAGAGTTTTGGGAGATCGTAATTGCCAGTGTGGAGACTGGGACAGCTTATTAACAGAATTAGTTTTCTTATGTTTTCCCAACTTTTTTTTTTACTTTTTTTTTTTTTTTAAATCCCCATTCTAAGGTGCTGGGCTCAGAGACCTTTCCTATATTTACACCCTCACAATTTGGCAACACCTCTGAAAAGCTATTAGAGTTGATACACAAAGCACACACACAAACCAAACATTATTATATTCTTCACACACAGGTGAAAAGAAAGTATAAGCATCAAGCTAAATTATTTTGACTTAAACAATTTTTCCTTTCCACCAGTAAGGCTGCTGACCTACAGTTCTATGCTGAACCTACAAGAAGGCCAACATCTCTTCTCTCTAAGAAAGCCACATCTTTTACAGTTTTTAAAACAATAGTATCCAATACAGTAAGCAGAAATCATTTTACCAAACTTTACAAACTGCTAAAAGCTGGCCTTCAAGTTTAAACTGTCTGAGCTCCCTCTGTAGTCAGCAAACAGCAGTAGTCAATCTTAACATGGGCTGAATAAATCATCTTTTGGGATACTTAAGTAGGAAGCCTAGATTCTTAACGGCTTAGATGCATAACTTTTAGATAAACATTAATGTAAGCCAATACATACACAGTACAGAAATTTATGCAGCTTGCGGTAAGTTCTCTTGGTTTCTGATCTTTTGATCCCTCTCCCTGTCTCCTCCCCACCCCATCTCTAACCTCCTCAGCTACTTTTATGTTTCGCTTCTCGTCCACTTTCTTTGCAGCACTGCCTTTCATATTCAACTGCTGGGCCTTCCCGTTCAAGACCTCCTTTGCCACCCCCCTTCCTTTTTGAATCTCCACATACAAACCATGCCTCCTACTTCAGAGTCTCTCCTACTCTACCCTCTTATTTGTTATTCCACTCTCCCAATCCTAGAAGGTTTAAGGTCAAGAGAGTGATCAAGCAGCAGCTTTGTTACGCAGCTGGGGTAGGAAGAAAGCAAAGGGAACAGCACTGTCTGTTATAGACCCCTTTCTCCTTCTGATGAGGGCCGCAAAGAGACTCAGTTCTGAGCCTGCCTGCACAGCTACCAACCCGTAATTTAATCAGTAAAAAAACAGTGATCCTTCACCAAATCTAATATAGGTGCAATTAAAGAAGGCACGCGGCTTTGGATGTGTTGAGTTTGTTCTCTAATTCCTGATGAAAAAAGACCCTGAGTACACATAAAACGTCTGCTTCTCCAGCATCTTTAGATGTGTAAGCTTTGTGTACATAAATCTGGCAGTGCTGGGTGGACCAGCAATCAATATTGTGCGTTTCAGGAGGGCACCAGATATCAGCTTGCAGGCAGATCAGGAAGTCGGGAATAGGATACTCTTCCTGTAGTAACTCACAGAGTACAGTTACAGCAACAGCTGAAAAGGAAGGAAATGATTAAAGATTTTTTTCACTAAAAATTCAAGTCTGCTCGAGCAGGATGTAATTTTAATGCCAAAAAAAAAAAAGAAGTTACAATAAAAATTAGAAATTAGTTAGAAACAGAACAGAATTTGTTTATTCCTTCCAATTTCTGAATATATTGTAATTCAAGGTCCTTTTTTTTTTTTCTCAATACAAATTAAATTCTTAAAACAGCAACTCCAGCCTTTGGGTAAATGCTCACAGTTTCAGCGAAATGCTTCTCAGATCTCCAGAACCTAGATTGAATCTAATAAAATCAAAACAGTATCAGAATCAAATCAATACCCAGAGGGGTATCTTCTGACTTCCCATAGCAACTCATTTGTACATCACAAGCAGCAGTCTCCACAGCAAACAACGTGTGTATCGCCGGGGCAGGGGGGAGAAAGGCTGACCAGGAGGAAGGTGGCAGCAATGGGACTCATTCTCCTTTGTTTTTCTCTGACAAAACTGTCACGGCCAGGTATTAGACCTAATTAAAGCATCCAGAAGACTTTCATATTTGTTTCCACGGCTATTTCCCTTGACCTATGACTGCTGCAGGGTTTGGTTAAAGCAGACCATATCATATACAAACCCTGGGGAATGTTTCACTTCAGTGGCCCTATCCCTATTCCCTTTTCTTCTTTTGGTAATTAGCCTTAATTATGACAGATTAATCACGAGATGAAGTGTTGGAAAACATATCATTGAACCCTTCTTAAGATTCATTTGCCTTCACCCACTTCTCAGGAGCCAGTCTCTCAGACTTCATTTGCTCTGTTTTCCCCTGGCACTTTCTAGTATAACTGTAAGTAGAGGGCTGCCCACTCCACTGGCTCTCAAAGCACCACCCCCTGCTACGGCCATCTGGAATTTGAGGGGGGAAGGGGAGCAAACAAATAAAAAAATATAAATTCTGTATCACGTAGCAAGAGGCTACAGCATTTGTAAGAGTGCCCTAGGTGCAAGGAGGCACGGTAATTCCAAATGGCCCCACGTGGCCATGGCTGGTCGTTGGGGCTTCCCACTCCATCCTCCTGCTGGCCCCACGCTGGTCAGGATCACTGGCTGCTGCTGCACCCCCACTGCCACAAGGAAAGCACAACGTTCTCAGCCCACACCCCCCTCCCAGTGCTTGAACACTTCCACTACCAGCAATGCACGTTGCAAATCGATACCCCAGCTATTCACAGAATCACAGAATCTTCATGGTTGGAAGGGACCTTTGAGATCAGCCAGTTCAACCACAAAAAAAAAAAACAAACAAACACCACACCCACTCACAGAGAGACACAACCCAACAATCCCGGGCACTAGAGTAGGCCCTGAAGTGCCACATCTACACACATCTTAAATCCCTCCAGGGATGGTGACTCCACCACCTCCCTGGGCAGGCCCTTCCAGTGCCTGACCGCCCTCTCAGGAAAGTCATTCTTCCCAATATCTCATCTAAACCTCCCCTGCCCCAACTTCAGACCATTTCCTCTGCTCCTGTCATTATTCCCTTGGCAGAAGAGGCCAACCCCCACCTCTCTCCACCCTCCTTTCAGGGAGCTGTAGAGGGCAATGAGGTCTCCCCAAAGCCTCCTCTTCTCCAAAATCAACATGCCCAGTTCCCTCAGCCTCTCCTTGTAGGACTTGTTCTCCAACCCCTCATAATTCAGGGATATCCAGCGCAGCAACAGCGGAAACAAGCAGAAGGGCAAGGACCAGTTCTAGAGAATTGATCCTTTCCTGATGAAAGGTATGGGGTTGATGTTCTGGCTCTAGCAACCCAAGCAGAGGCTTGCTACTCTGAGGGAGTCAGGATTTCCCTCCCTTCATCTTTGTACTAGTCTTCTAGATAGATTTGACAGATGCTAAAAATCAAAATAATTCTTATTGAGTAACGTGAAAACCATTTTTGCACCTTTATAAACACCTAGACGGTCATAACACTAGGATAATGTGTGCAATGTGCACCCAGGCAGAAAAAGCCAGGGGGCAAAAGGCAGAGCTCTTCTTTGCTGACATTGGTCGTTTAGCTCCTAAGGACAGTGTTTCAAGAACATCCAATAAATGCAGTAAACATCACCAAACTGCCGCACCAGGTTTTTTTTTAATTAAGTCTGTACCATGTCGTCTCAAAAGCCTGCACCCTGTCCCTGGCCAGCTCTGCAGCTAAACCCAGCGAGCTCCTGCTCACGGGCAGGACGGGAACACCTCCCTGGGAGCACTCTGCCCGTCGTGTTTGTAACCTGTGATTTCTGCTGCGTCCCCAGAGCTGTGTGTTTCTGACGCTGTAATTATCAACTCTTTTCTCCTCTAGCACTTTCATCCGAGGCCTCAGATGTCATCCATGGGGCTCAGAAGCCTCTTCCACTTTTCCCACACTCTGCATGGGCATTCATCTCTGAGAACACAAGTATTCCACAGCTCGCCATGTTATGTCCCAGTTAAACATTTTCATATGTTATTTAAAACAAAGCAGGTTATAATCCCATAGACAGATTTGTACGTTGTCCTAATGTCATTTGTTCCTCTTGTGTGACATCTTTGTAGTTAATAAAAAGAGGTCAGTCAGTGGAAGTCAGAATAAGTGTGCCTCAAAGTATACATAGCCCAGCAGCCCATGAGACTATATTATAATCAATACTTTGAGGTGCTCTTCCAGTCACCATAATATCATGGCCAGGACGCCCAGTTACACTGGGTACAGTACTTTTCCTCAGTCCCCCGATCCTTGTGTCCTCTGACGAATGTACCGCGTGACTCCAGCCAAAGAGAGGAAGCTCCCTCTTGGGCAAAAAGGTCCTGCAAGAATTTGTAACCCAAGTAAGCAAAGACCGTACCGCAGAGTGACTCCACTAGTGACTCCACTCTGACTAACCCACTAGTGACTAACCACTAGTGGGTTAGACACTGCCAGACCTGTCTGATCTAGCCACCGCTAAGACTGGACATACTGCAAAAATGGTGAAGGAAGCCCTCGGTGAGCCCAGCCCTCTCCAGCAGCAAGGCAGCCTTTCAGCAGGACTCTTTGGGAACACAGTTTTGGATGTTGGCACCCCAGCTCCTTAACTTAAATACCCAAGGTCTGAAAATGAGTTGAAAAGTCTCTCCAAAAGAGTTGGCTGTAAACCAAGCAAGGTGGACAGATGAAGTATTATCTGATGCTGCAAGTATCATTTTAATCTTCAGGTCACACACGTGCATGAAGTTTTTCTTACCTTGTAGGACCAAAAGATGGATAGATGGATTTCAAAATTGTTATTATCAACAACAGCAGCAAAACCAACTCACCATCTAAAGGTACTTGGATTTCTAATCCGTTGCATCCCCGCAAGAGAGCCAGAATAGGCTTCTCCTGCAGTTTCATTGAAGAATAAGATACAAAATCCAACATCCTGATGCTGATGCCGTTTCTGATTTGTAAGTCTGATATTCAGTATAGACATTATACCCCACACTATTTGGGATATACTCAAGAAAACAAGAAGCTAAACTAAATGTAGGACACATGTAAGGGAGCATATAAGCTCAATGCAAAGATCTCCCTTTACAACTGAGCGATACATCCCCTTTTTGTCACTACCAAAAGTTACAATCACTGCTACTGCATTAATCGGCCAACCTCTGCCTTTTTTCATACAAAGGACTGAGACAGCAAAGATGAAGGACACACTATAAGGCTAAACCAGGTCCCTATAAGGACTCTTCAGCAGTTGTTCTCTATAACAAAGCTCTGAACCATCACAATGTTTTCATTTAAAGTTTACAGAAAAGAAAAAAAAACACTTAGGAAAAAAGCCAATAACCCATCTTATTAACAAAGCAGTAACACTTTACTGGCCTAACTAATTTGACTTTTATATCCATTAAGAACGTATCTTCAGTGGAAGCAAGATGAAGTAAATAGTGGCTATGTGTCTTGTTGAACACCCTGAGCATTTCTGCAGCTCCTACGCTCTATTAGCTCAATATTTAGTCTAAAAGAGCATACATGAAAAATAGCTTACACAGAGCAGGCAAAATTCACGTGGAGGGTGAAAATGCACAACCTTTAAATAAAGTATTTGAATTATTTATTAAAAAATTTTTCAGCATTTTTTTTGTTTTTCTTTTTAATATGTAGCTCACAGCAAAATTATCCCCTTCAAATAAGAAAACAATATTAATATTTGGATCGAGTGAGATTTAACTATAAATTCCTCTGCACTCCAAAATCCAATTATACTGTCCTTTTAGCTGAGGGGATAAGGGGTGGAGCAGGGGTGGGACACCACCTGTGTAATATGATTTCTAAATGGTGCCTTATATATTCAGGGCAGACAGATTTCTTAGCATTTAGGAGAATATAATTCACAGTTCAATGTCCAGCTTATAAGTTGTTTTAAAATCTACAAGTATTTTCAGAAGAATGCTTTCAATGCACTCTATTTTCATAGAGTTTAAGGCCACAATATGAAAGTAATTAGAAGCATAAGTCTTCCAGTGACAGCAGTAATATTTTTCAGCTTTCTATTTTTAGGATTTCTTGGCAATGTTTCCTCTTTACTCCTGGCTCGCAGTTTCTGTACAATGGCCCAGACTGCCAACAGGATTTTAGAGGAGGAATGCCTTGTGGCAATTTTTTTCAGATTTACTACAGAAAGGGCAAAATGCGATTCTCCCCCCACCATTAGCCAAAAATGGAGGTTCAAAGAATTTTCAAGAATTCAGCAGCCAGCAGTCCATTCATCTGTGTCAAATCCCTGTGAACTGGTACTTATTCAAGTCAGGATCCCAGCTTCATACCACAAACTCCCAAACCAAGTCTTTCTCCTCGGTAATCATAGACAGAAAATGCACTTTTCATATTTGCCTTGTCGGTGTTTTACAGGTGTAAGCCAGGTTTTAGTCCGCAGTCACGTCCAAGATACAAAAGCGTTGAAGGCAATAACTCAATTAAGCCCATCTTTAGCTTTAAACAGTTATGGTGATTAACTGATCAAAACACTGAAGATAACACTGAAATGCAACTGTGCTAGTATTAAGAAGGATTCTTGCTATTTATTTATTCCTTGCTTTCATTTTTTGTGACAAAGTATAATATTTCTCATATTATATACATTTCTTACGAAAAGGTATACAGTATGTGGAAGCAACAGAGAATATGAATATTTACAAGGAAATTACTAAATCCACAGTGTATTTCATAATAGCTGCCGCTTTAAAGTATTTTGTGCCCATTCCTGTAGCAAGGTTAATCATTCTCATCCTGTTTTCTCATTCTCACCATGTTTTGGCAAAAAGTTAAGATTATATTTTTAACTATTGTGAGCCAGTCCTTTGCAGCTAACTTTATTTAAACTGGAATTAAAAGTTTAAAACAATTTAAACCAAAAATACTGTTCTCTGGTGAGTTCCACATAATTTCCTTTTTCCATCTAATGCCCTCCGATGTTACTGAAACCAGCCCAGGTTTGCTAAGTTTTTGAATGACATTCCAGAGCTGTTACACTGACAACTCCAACAGAGCTGCAAAGCCCAAGGATAAGCAAGCATTGCTGAAATCTCAACCAGAGCTGCCTAAGGCTCAGCTTCTCCCCTTCTAGAAGGGCCTCTGCCTCTCGAGATGGGGGCCATCCACAGTGAATCCAAGCATTTGGTTCTGGTCAATTAATTCTACATTTTATAATAAACATTTAACATCAACGGCCTTTTAAGATGGATGGCAACTGGGAAATAAGATGAATAAGGAAAACATCTTTTTGCTTTCAAAACCGTATTCTTCCATTTCTCCTTTTATGGATGTTCAGTGAATTCATTGATCCCAGCTGCTACACGAAAAACACGCTCCTTTTTTCTGTGGGGAAAACAGCAGTGTCATGGCTTGGTGACACAGAGGCTGCCCCGCCACTCTTTTTGAGAGTTCTGTCAATGTTCCTTTTGTAGAGAACCCTCATACCTTGAGGAGAACGCTACAGCTTTTGCCTTCAGGTCACTGGTTTTAAAACACTGTGACACTAGCAATGACAAACCCTAAAATCCTGCAAATTTTGTTCGCTTTCAACCAACAGATTCTCTTCTTTTCCCAGGTGGGGACAAGTATAACTTTAGATGCAACTAAAACTACCCAGATGTGAATGGGCAGTAAGTTAGGACTGACTCAGGGAAAAGCTATGGGTGAAATATCTCACAAGCAGTTAACAGAAGACACGCTTTTGTGTCAGAGTAACCGTGAACCTCAGCTTCCTCCTACTTAAGCGAGTTACAACCACAGGACCTCAGGCAACAGATGGGCCCCCAGACTTCCTTCTGCACGACTTCAGCCCTCCTCAAGCCAGCACTGCCGCTGGTGCCACGGCACTGGAAGAGCTGAGTGAAGGGCTATACTCACAATAATTATTTTAATGTGAATATAGTTCTTTTCACAGTGCCCATCAAACACACTCATGCACAAAGCAGCATATTCCCCTCGCTCAAGCACAAAGACAAGAAAAAAACTGTTCCAAATACCTTAAAGACAGGCTAAAAATACAACCCTTTGTTTAACTGCCCGAAGTTACAGCTGTATGAGATCCAGGTCAAAATCCCCAGATTGAACTCACTCCTCTTCTGTATCATCTCTTTCTCTCTCGCACATGTGTGTGTGCCCTCACACACCCACCTCTAGGTCCTGGTGCCACTGTGCACAGACTTAAATGAAGCCCTTGGACCACTGCATTCAAGGTCACAGCATGGTCGGCCCGTCACTGAAGCACCCTACTGAACACAAGCACTGAAAACCCACGAGCTGAAGCTGCAATAAATCTACAGAGAGCCTTCATAAATCATATGGGGAGCCTTCAAGGACAAAGACCCAAATGGTTTTAATTTCCCTCTAAGTGATAGCCATAGTTAATACCAGATTTGGCAGGAAGCAGGCATTCCATGCCCTTTGGGCTTATGCAGACATGAAAAAGAGTTTATGTTTGACATTTGCTTTAAAAACATAATGAAAACCTTTTGCTCTTTCAAGTCCCAAACTTGCATTAGTTTCTGAGAGTCTATTACTTTAAAAAAAGCATTTGTTGGCTCTGATTGCTTGGATAACCGACAAAAAAAGCATTAGGAGTAGGATCTTCGTTAGTGTTCCATAGCTGGATGACAGAGAACAGAGAACAACAGAAACAAGATGCTGAACAGCACATTCGCTCTCTGCCCCTCTTACAACTGTTTTTGATAAATAAGAAGTGGCTTATGACATCAAGCTCCGATTCATCGCTGGCAGGTATCCATCAATTAACAGAAAGGAAAGAATACGTAGTATTTCCACATATTGCCCCAAGTCTCTCCATGTGTTTTCTCCACATACAGCCATCTTCCTGGTGGCACTGGCAAACAATATGGGAAGTATTGGTAACGGTGGATATCCAAAAGCAACAGCCTATTTTCCATCAGCTGTGCTCCACATTCCTGCCAGACGTGTAATGGAGGGCTGACACTAACGGCGTCAGATGCATCTGGGCTAGTCAGAGCTGGGAAGGTTTGGGGATGACAGTCTTCTCGGGGCAGAAGGCTCAAAAGGGCCAAGGCCGGCCAGTTGTGAGAACAGGATGCAGCAGTTTAATAGAGTTCTTGCAAGTCCCACAGTCAAAACACAACCAACCTGGCTCCTCCATCCAGAAATCTATATGGGAACCAAAAAGACACATCTTGCCCTGTGTGTCACAGCTCCTGAGAAAATGGCTGGCTTCACACCACGTATAAGGCAGCATATATAAAGGCATAATTCAGCTGTTAAAAATCATGACCTAAGGAGAGGAATAGCTCTGTGGTGTGCCCTAGATCCATCATGATCATGACTTACTGCTTTATGTTGTCATGTGGTTTAGCCATGTGGTCAATTACATTCTGGGGTTCACAAGTAACCTGGGATATGAATAACAACCACTGTGGGCACATGAATGCATTCACACATGTACTCTCACATGTACACATGCAGATTCCATGCTGTGTTTTGTAAAAATATGTATATTAGGTTTTTTTAAAACCTAAACTCATGCTACAGAAACTACTCATATTAATACGCAGACAGTAAAGATGCAATTAGGATTATCTTTGTAATTAGGTGTCCAAGAAGTGACAGAAACATCCTAGCTTACGGTGACTTTGAAGGAGATCCAGAGCAAAAAATTTTCTTAAAGCTGTCAGGGTCCAAAAGGGCTTTAGAAAACAGTAAGTCACATCAAGATGTCTCTTGTATTATCATCTCTCCTTATATGACCAGCTGGCTGAGGTTGGAAGCCAGAAAAAACTAAGATGGAATAGGGGTTGGCCCTTCCCCAGACAGGGAGTAACTTCCATGACCAGATGGACCAAGGCCAGTGGGAAGATCTACAAACCAAGTATAGTGGCATGACAAATCTGTGGATTAGCAGCAGCATTGTCAGGGAGCAAGGCATGCTCAAATCTGGTCATCACATGGGATTTTGGAATGAACTCTGTTTTCAAAAGCCAGTTCAGAAATACCAGACTGAACCACCTCCTGACCATCATGATTTGAAGTGGTCATCCTGGCCATAGCAAGTTCTTGAAGTCTGATAAGAGTCCTTACAAGAAAATGCACATAAGAAGGAATCTCAAAGACTTAGAGATAAACTTCACTTTACCCTATCATCCTAAAGACTTCTTCCTCTAGTTTTATGTATGTGTTACAAAACAAAACAGGTCAGGAATGAAAGAGGGCACCTATCCACTTCAGTTAGTAAAGGTCCTCTGGCTTCATTCCATTTTTTTCTCCTCAGATCTGGAACAGGTCTGATAATAGCGGCAATCAACCCTCTAAAACATTTCACATCTATGTCATCTGTGATAGCTGAAACCATAAAATCATAGAATTGTCTAGGTTGGAAGGGACCGTTAAGATAATCTAGTCCAACTGTCACCATAACTCTGATTAAAAAAAACAAAAAACAAAAAACCACACAAAACACACCCACAACCCACCACTAAACTATGTCTCTAAGCACTGTGTCAACCCATCTTTTAAATACCTCCAGGGATGGTGCCTCAACCACTTCCCTGGGCAGCCCATTCCAAGGCTTAATAACCCCTTCCATGTAAAAATTTTTCTTAACATCCAAACTGAACCTCCCCTGGCGCAACTTGAGGCCTTTTCCTCTTGTCCCATCGCCTGTGACTTGGGAGAAGAGACCGACCCCCCCTGGCTACACCCTCCTTTCAGGGAGTTGGAGAGAGCAATAAGGTCTCCCCTCAGCCTCCTCTTCTCCAGGCTGAACACCCCCAGCTCCCTCAGCGTCTCCTCACAAGACTTGTGCTCCAGACCCCTCACCATCTTTGTCGCCCTTCTCTGGACCCGCTCCAGCCCCTCAATGTCTTTTTTGTGGTGAGGGGCCCAAAACTGGACACAGCCCTTGAGGTGGGGCCTCACCAGTGCCCAGTACAGGGGGA
>NW_015094509.1:1292184-1300244 GCF_001431845.1 Calidris pugnax
CACCAACACCCCCAGGTCCTTTTCTGCCAGGCAGCTCCAGCCACTCTGCCCCCAGCCTGTAGAGCTGCAGGGGGTTGGTGTGACCCAAGGGCAGGACCTGGCACTTGGCCTTGTTGAACCTCATCCCGTTGGTCTCAGCCCATCCATCCAGCCTGTCCAGATCCCTCTGCAAAGCCTCTCTATCCTCCAGCAGTTCAACACTCCCACCCAACTTGGTGTCACCTGGGAACTGACTGAGGGTGCACTCGATCCCCTCATCCAGATCATTGATAAAGATATAAAAGAGAACTGGACCCAATACTGAGCCCTGGAGTACAAGGGTGGGACCCTCCCTAACATACAGGGCCACCCCTCCTCCTCTCCTTCCTTGCCTGTCCCTTCTGAAGAGCTTGGAGCCATCTAATGCAGCACTCCAGTCATGCGAGCCATCCCACCATGTTTCCGTGATGGCAACTGCATCATAGCTTTCCTGCAGCACCATGGCTTCCAGCTCCTCCTGTCTGTTGCCCACACTGCATGCATTAGTGTAAAAACACTTCAGCTGGGCTACCAGTCCCACCCCCTTTTTGGTGGCAGAAGGCATAACTTCTACCTGACCATCCGCAGGCTCACCCATAGTTCCTAATCCATCGATGACCCTTGCGTCTCTGCTGATGGACTCTTCCCCTTCCCCCTTCAAACTTAGTTTAAAGACCTTCTGATGAGGTTGCCAACTCCTGTGCAAAGAACCAGCTATTTATGCCCTTCATCCAAAGGGATGATCCACAAGGCAGTGGTATTTGGCTTTAATTGCAAAGACCTTCTAAAAATAAATATCTGGAAAACCATTATTGTAGAAAGCAGTATTGACTGATGGTTAAAGCACAGACAAACAGAAGTAAGAAGATCTGCTACAGACTGTGCTGCCAAGTTTTTTTGGTTAAGTGCCTTTTCACCATCCCATTTGTTTCATTACAGCCACAATGAAAAAGTGCTGTGTTGTGACAGAGACAATGGAAAATCTTCAAAATAGGAATCAAAATGATTACTTAAAAATTCCCATACTTTTTACAAGTGATATCTGAGGTTGTCATTTGCTTCATTTGAAAAAGAACTTCTAGGACTTTACATACAAGTTTTGTTTGGGGCATGCTACTACTTCTGAACGTAGAGGCATTTTCAATGACCATCTGAACAGATTTCAAACAGAACATTTAATTAAAGTAATTGTTTCAGACATAAAGCATAAAGGGTATGTAGCCCATTTCAGGTGATTCTCGTACTGAATCTTGCTGTCCTTCTATGGTGATAAAATCTGCACTGTGCCATCTAGGTCAAATTTCCTTTCCCATTTGATCTTACAACTGGCAGGTCATTGAAAAAGAAAACAGGATTTCATAAAAACAGCCCATAGTAATTCCCCAAGAAAAATGAGGTACCAGTAAAACAGAATAGTAATTTCTCACTCAGAAACTGGTGAAATAGTAGGGCAGAGCATATAGCCCTGCATAGAATGCTGGGCCACAAATGCAAGAAGTCCTGGGCTATTTTAATGCTTTTTCTAAGGACAAAAACATTATTCAAGTCCTAAACGGGCAAGGTATGAAACAGCACCTCATAATGCCTTCCGTCGTTACAAAGCAGAGTCAAACCCCTCTCCCCATCATCTTGCAAGGAACTACAGAGGGCACAAACTAAGTCAAAGATAATCTCAACTCCTCACACGCTGAGAAACGCCTAACACACATTCAGCACTGGTTACATGCTTATTTCCTACATTCCCACCGCGTTAGCACAGCAAAATCATGTCTAGCCAGAAAATCTAAACCCGCTTATTTTGGCTCTTTGTGTAGTAAGAACAGAGCAGACTGGAAGGAGGAAAGAAACAAAAAGTTAGTGCACGGCTGTCTTCTCTTCCTCTGTTTTTAGGAGATGGCCACTTTACATTTGAGGTGGTTTTGGCCTTGTGGAGGGGAAATGTTTTTCCCAGAAGCGATCAGTTACAGAAAGCAACAGGTCCCATAAAATGAATTCACAACGTGACAGTAGCTGCAGCATCCAGCTACTGGGACTCAGTTTTGTCACGTACAATGTACCATAGACTCTTTTTTAATGCTCAAACCTAGGTAGCGGGAATTCACCTCAGTAAAGCAGGAGTACAGCATATGAGCTTACGGAGTTTCTTGCAAACTGTTAGCTGGCTTCTAATTTAAATCTCCTTTTCCTCCCTTGGTCCCTCCCACGTATGCCCCTCCAATCCAGCCCATACATAAGAAGGTTAACATGAAGAATATTGTTAACAATAAGAATATTGTTATTGTTCTTGCTAAAGATGAAAAAGCCCCCTGAAATCTAAGTTTCATTTTCTGCAGGGTATTTGTATGCTAACTGCCAGGACACTATATCCTGTATAAATTATTTCCTGGGTAAGAGGTATTTTCACTTGCCTGGAGTTTTTCAGCAGCCATTTTCAGTTTTGTATGAGACTGAATCAGGATTCTTAAACATTATTTATGTGGTTTATGTTGCACCAGCAGTCTTTTATAATGCTGTAAGAGATCCACAAAGAGCTGGGTTGGGCACTGAAAGTTTTGTTACTGTAAGAGCCATAGAACCAGACCCCCATTCAACAGCTGCAGATACTTAAGCCAGGGCCTGTATTATACATAAACAGCTAAGCATGTTGAAGTATGAAATATCAGGGTTAATCAAGTGAAAATCTATACCAGGACACGTCACAGATGCAGTTTCACACTCAAGTATCCTGTAATGTATTGCACCCACATTAGGGGAAAAAGGAGGGCAGTGGGCAAGAGAGCTGGTTTTTTAAGGGTATCTGAGAGGATGCAACAAAGCAAAAGGGAATATCAAGTAGTTATCTCTTCAGAAGAAGGCATGATGGTAACTGTTGTTGTGTTTGGGAAGGGGAGGGAGGGGGAAATTTATCATGACCAGCACCATACATGGTCACTAGGGGATTAAAAGTTCTAAAATTTTATTCTGTAAATATGTAAATCGCCTTTAAAATTCATTTTCAATTTCTAGAGATGTCAAGATCACATGAGCCTGTAAGCACTTTATTGTATAGGAACAGGCTCTAAAAATTGCTTAATATCCAAGTGCTTTGTTGAATGAAGAACCTTGATACTGGAGCGAAGTGCACATTCAACCACAGCAGACTCATGATGATTCCTCAACCTCTTACATGAATAGAGCAGAGTGGAAGAGGAAGGAAAATGCTGCTAACATTTTACTTTTTCATGAGAGAGGCCAGGCACCAGTGCTACTCAAGCATTTATTAAAATCAGCAGGAGCTCTCTCTGACATCGGAGGGCCATGGGATCTGCATCAGCCCTGAGGTCAGGGGGAAAGACAAACAGGAAAAGGAGCACAACTCTCATTCCACATATCATAAAAGAACTCACATGTTTTGAATAACGATTTTGATAATTTAATCATCGGTTTGGATGATTAAACAACGTGTATCAGTGATGGAATTGTGATCTGAACCGTCTGTGCAAAGAAACAGCTTTATGAAATGGTGAGGTGACTGAAACTATGCAACCTACTTGCTTTTAACCAGCTAGATTTGAAGCAGATTGTTCCTGCTTGTATTCAACACATTCATTTCCCCCTCACTGTTCTCTGAGACTTTCAGTCTATTGTTTTCTGGATAACCAAAGGCTGTCCAAGATCCAGGAAACTTCCCAATTTAGATTAAAAAAAAAAAAGAACCAACAACTAATCTTCTTTTAGAGTAATACAATTTAACATTCATAGTCTGTGGGAAGAAACAACTCTGAAATTATAAAGCAACAGCAATGCTCAAAGTAACCCACAAACTCTAAAAAAAAATTGTTTTCTATTCTAAGTTTCATGGGAAAGTTGCTCATCTTACGAGACATCACTTGAGGGCAGTAACTGAGCCATTTGGGGAACTTTCCCTTTCCTACTATTCACTTAACATTCTTCTGGAAGGAAAAAGTGGTTTAAATCCTTCTTTGCTTATCAGTTCCTCTAAGAAATTATTTTTGTTAAGTTTTGAAGAAACTGCATTTATTTTTCTAAAAAAAAATAAATCTTTACTTCCCTCTTGCTGAGAGCCACTATAAAACTGAATAATAAACTAATAACTGAAAAGTATTCAATCCATTTTCCACAGGACATATCCCAGCTGTCAGACAGGAGGCAGGATACTGAAGCAAAAATGTAATTTTTTCCAGTAACAGCCATTGCATTTCAGTGTATTTCACCTGTCTGTGACCACTTGGAAACCTAACTAATACAGCAGCTAAACTTACTTGACGTTTCTGAAAAGCTTTTTCCTTTCCTTGGTCATTAAAAATATGATAGACAACTTGCACTTCAGGAAGGATTCTTCTTGTTTAATGCTGACTTTTCTGTTGCATAACACAATATGAGGAAACAATGCTAAAGACTTCTGAGCTTGTGTGCTTTTTGGGCCAACGCTGCTATTTGCTTTGTATTCCATCCAAAAAACCCTTTAAAATCTTCCTTCCTGGAAGAGCTACTTTTCTTGCTATTCTTTCCATCTGTACAAATAAGGCGCCAGTAGCAGAAGCCCAAGTACTCCTACAGAGGGGTTATGAACTGTAATATCGTGTCTACTCTCTGATGTAGAGTAGCATCCTCACATTTGCACATTTTCGCTCAGAGTCAGAGGTGCTAAGGTATAATCTGGAAGCCTACTTTACAGAGAAGACAGTACAGAGATGCATTTGGACTGTCCTTTTTCCTGGCGTTGGACAATTGACAACTCATTACTTAAGAAGTAATATGCTTCAGTGGAAAAGCATTAGCCTGAGGACCAGGAAACCTGAAGCAGTTTATGCTAGATGATTCTATGATTCTATGTATTTGCTGAGAAACTCTGAAAAAGGTTATTTAATTTACTTTACTTTGCACTTTGGATTTCACTATTGCTTTTTGGCTTGCTGATATAAGCCAGCAGGACTCGTATACCTTTTGTCTTTTTCAAGAGAATATCAGTAATACAAAACACAGGTGTTTTAATCATAAAATGTTATGAGGTGTAAAAACACCCATCCTTGACCTGAAATTATCAGAAACTATACGTAAACAAGTTCCTGTCTCCCACGCTGGACTTCCAAGGAAAACAAAACATCCCAAGTATTGCCCTTCTAAAAAGCCAGACCTCACTAAAGATTGTTCAGGCAGTCTGACCTCCCTTACAATATAGTACACACAGAAGAAGAAATTTAAACGCACAGTTAAAAAGCAAAGATGAAGACAATGAGTTTCCAGGTGACACTGGGATGTGCTCAGGAAGGACTGCCTACAGAAGCTGAGCCAGGGCCGGCGCTTGCGTTCAGTCCTGACCCCAGTCCAGGCTGAACAGGGAGTTCAATAGTCCCTGTCACAGCAGCCCCGCAGCGAAAGCTGATAAACCACCCGAGGACAAGGCCTAACCAAAAAACAGAACTGCAAGCCTGTGGCATTGGTGATGATTTATTAAGCTACCTAAATTCCATTGATTCCAAGAGGAAAATAGTTTTCTAGTGTATTCATACTAGAAAAATCTACCTCTCCTCTTGAAAATACAAAACAAACCAAAGCCCTCACTCTTTAAAATACCTTCCTAGAGTCAAATTTATGTTCTTTTCCCCTAAACTTTGTGCTAAGACCTTTTGGCACGCTCTGAGGCAGGATGTCTAATATTACAATTATTTCAACCACCCAGTGGTATAAAATTCAGATGGTCTATTGTATAACTATATATCTTCCTGCTGGAAGAGAAAGATCAATAGAAATTCAACAATATAGAAGCTGTTGCTTGTTACCGCCTTTTTCATGTTCCAGATGTAAAATAAAGCCACTGATGTTAATACATCCTGCCCACATGTTTTCTGTTCCATAATAGCAGCATAAATTGGAGCCTATGCCAGCTTTGTAAACTACTCCATCATTTGAACTCATTTTATAACCAATATTTTGAGAATTACTGGTCCAGCTTCCCCTATCACTCATGCTAATTTAAAGCTGATGAAACACAATTGGTTTCAGAGAAGAAACTCTTGATTTATACCGATATATAACAAGACAAAAATGTAGACCATCAGATTAATGGAACTTGGTATGAGGGTGGTGAAGCTCTGCCGAGCCCCCGCAGTCGCTGCAGACTGGTGCTAAGGCAGATACCATATTTCTTTATCTTGTTGCTCGGTGTTACCCTCTCCCTGTCCTTTTCGGTGTCACAGAAAAAGGATTTTAACATCATTTACCTTGTTCTCTTGCTCCCGGGTTCAACACTCAGGTTTACTTGACCCTTCAAGTTATCTTAACAAGAAAAAGAAGAACCAAGAACAAGCCTAGAAGTAAAACCTTTCTTAAAAGGAGTTACTCTTAAGCAATATTAGTAACATTAATTAGCTGGAGAGCTGAGCACCAGACTCTCAATTAGCAGGCACAAAGAAAAGCAGGGACCAAAACACAGTGAGGCAAAACAGTGAGAGTGAACAGGTACCCCAGCAGCGCGACACCGTCTCTCATCAATGGGGTTACCCATCCTAGTTAAGTCCTAGTTATAATAAGTTATAGCATGCAAAAGAGAACAAGGCATGGCTTTTTTTCTCCCCAAGTCACATGGTGTGGAACATTTTCTTAATGTGCTTCAAGAGCACCCAGCAAAATTGAGGTCCTGGTGCCACCCAAGTCGCTGTGCAATGACCAGTTTGTGATCTTCACTCTAGTAAAGCGTGCTCCATTAAGACTCTAAAACTGGACTCACGGTGCTGGAGCTAAGAGTTACTAGAAATTTGACATTTATAAAAAAGCAGTTCATTAGCATAATTTATCTTTCCATTGTAACATTATGATTTCCAGGCTTAATATCGTGCGTAAGGTCATAAGCTAATGTTTCTTTGGCAGGAGGTCACTAGAGACCATTGTATACACTTTTAAATGGAATAAAGCTCCTTCTTCTAATTCTGAGAGAAGGCAAAAATTTCAGCCCTTTTAATGAGTCACTTGTCTACAATTGAATGCTAGCCATCTTAGACCTCAGAGGAAAGCAATTTTGGCAGAAAAACATACACTCAGATATTTTCTTGGCAGCTTTTTATAATGAAATGGTTATTTGAAGCTGCTTGGTTTGAAATGTTAGACTCATGAGAGTGATGGAGATGGTTTCACAGATAGAGCACACATGGAACGGTCAAAGGGAGACTGAAAGCAAAGACATCTAGTGCACATATCCGCAGTTTACCACTTGTGTGGTATATTATTCATTAATTTCTGGGAAACTAATCCTAAAAGGTTTCAACAGAAATGGTATGTTTTCAGAAGGGATTTGAAATGAAAGGGGTGGTGCAGTAGGAGAGGGAGACGGCCACAGCGAGCACGACAGGGTCAGCAAAAACACTGAAACACATGCTTAATATTAATCAAAAGCTGTTGCTGAACAAAGCTTTCAGAGGTAACCCAGAAGGAAGTGCCTGGAACTTCAAAAAGGTCCAGAGGTTTGCTTAACAAACCAGAAATAGGGATGCCTGAGTGAGCCTCTGGAATGAGCTGGGTGGCTCCGAGACTCGGGGTGAAGGCTCTGGAGAGGTTTCTGGTGCCTCTGGAGAGGTTTCTGGTGCCTCCTCTGCCGGCCCCGTGCCCCCGGCCGGGGGCTGCTCCCCCGCTTTCGCGCTCAGACAGAAAGCCAAGGGGCACCCACGGCCGGCATCGAACGGGTTTCAAACAGACGCATGTAAAACTCGATCAAACTTCCATACCGTGAAAACTCGGTGTGCGTTCCTTCAGGATTATCAACCCACCCTCGCGTTTGGGCATTTCCTTTCCCTAACTGCCCCCAAAATGGAGTTAGGCGGGCGCTCAAAGGTACCGAGGGGATATCTGCGGAGTCGGACGGCGGAGGCAGGCTCCGGGGGTGTCCGGGGAGCAGCCCGGGCGGCGGGACCCCCCGCCCCGAGAGTCCGGCGGGCTGCCCCGGAGGCACCGCGGGGCCGGGCCGGGCCGACAGCAACCCCCCGCCAAGAGTTCCGCAGGGCGCCGAGCTGCCGCCCCGCACCCCCCGCGCCCCCCTTCGCTCCTCT
>NW_015094509.1:1300275-1324987 GCF_001431845.1 Calidris pugnax
CGGCGGCCCCGGCTGCGCCGCAAACCGCCCCGCCGCCCCCGCCACCAGGCTGCGGAGCGCATCCCGCCTACCTGAACCGTCGCCTCAGCCTCTTCCTGCGCCCAGCGGCGGCGGGGCAGGGGGGGCAGCTCCCTCCCGCGGCGCACCAGGCTCGCCCGGCCGCCCATGGGCTCTCTGCCCCCGGCGCAGCCCCCGCACTCTGCCCGCTCCTCACTCGCCGCCGGCAGCCATGAGACCCCCGCCCCTGCGCCGCGCTCCCCCCGCCGCGACCAGCTCCTCGGTCTCCTTCCCTCTGGGGTCCCCCTTTTGTTAGCGGGCTCCCGGGCTGACCACACCGTGCCCCCTCCGGGGCCGGGGCGACAAATCAGAGAGCCGGTGCCGAGAGCTCTGTCTCCAGCCAGGGAAAATGAGCCTTCCCTGTCCTGGTGGGAGGGTTTTTGGATCGCCCGGCGGTACGGATACGGTGACAGCGAAACCACTAACTGGAGAGCAGTCTGCTTCCCGGGGCGCGCTGCTGCGGGGCAGGAGGGAGCTTTCCCGCAATCCGGCGCTGAAAGCCAGCTGGGAGCAGCGGGGGCTTGGGAGAGAATAGTGGGTATTTAAAGTTGACACCGAGAATTGCTTGGAAATCTCCCCTTCAGAAGGGGAGAACCTACGGGAATGTCCCGCTTCTCTGTGTAATCTGCCTGCCTGTGTACGTTAATTAATGCCCGTTAGTTTTTAACAGAAGTTATTTTCCCCGCCTGCAGAAGCATGGGCACTGCCAAGGGGCAGGGAAGAGAACGCCGGGATGGGAGCAGGGTACTGAATTTCACTGAATTTCACTGAATTTTTAGAGATGGAAGGGACCATAGAGATCATCTAGTCCAACTCCCCTGCTGAAGCAGGACCACCCAGAGCTTGTCAGAGCATGTTACTCAGGAGCATCCAGGTGGGTCTTGAAAATCTCCAAAGAAGGGGACTCCACACCCTCCCTGGGCAGCCTGTTCCAGGGCTCCATCACCCTCACCGTGAAAAAGTTCTTCCTCATATTCAAGTGAAACCCTTTATGTTCCAACTTGTGCCCATTGCCCCTTGTCCTCTCACTGGCAACTACTGAAAAGAGGAAGGAGAAGACCTACTACGGTACGCCTAGAGACAGGGGCTCGCGTCACCTCTCTGCCAAAGACCTTCACTGTCCCATCCAGTTTAAGTTTGCAGAAAACTACTGTAGTTTTGCATGTTTTAATTCTTAGACCTCCAGCTTTAGGAAAGGCACAGCTGCTTTACCCACAGTGCTGAGAATCCCACGCCTAAAGGCATAACACTGGATAACTCTCGATACTATAATTATGGGATCGTGGGCAAAAGCTTTCAGCTGTCTTCTCTTTGGGTTTCCAAGTTTCCTCCTCTGCAAAAAAAAAAAGCACATGGTATATATCAGTGCTTCCCTGCCTCTGACACATCCTGAGAAGTTCAAGACACGTTTAGTTGACTGCCATGCTGTAAAAAGATGTCTGTAACTGAACAGCAAAGAGAGTTCATTACCTGTTTCCAAATATTTGAACGTCAGTGTTCTAGCAGAGATGTCTTAAAATAGATCTGGACGAGCTGGGCTGTTAAGTTTTGTCTTTCCTCAAGGAACAGAAGAGATGGGAAATAATTTCTGAATATCTGTGTTGTGATAACATCTGCCACGTTATGATTTAGGTCAAAACAATATGTCTTTTATGCACCTAAAAAGGAAAATTAAGTAATTTGTTTTTAACACTGTTATTATTTGTTTGTACCATCTGGATGTTCTAATGGAGTAGTTGGCCCCCATTATGCCAGGCACTCAACTTCAAGTGACTTAAGTTCTTTTACTTCATTAAATGAGTTGATTTTGTGCATGAAGGAGTTCAGGTATACACTGAGTAGCCTACATGGGGTTGTTTCTGGGCTGTCAGCTTATTTTCACCGCATAAATCTCCCCGTGTTTCTCACCCCGCCCTCCATTGCCTGGACACTGTGCTCAAAGAATCTGAACACACAAACGGATTATTTCTGCAGGACCAGGAACAGATTAAGGGAGAAAGGGTCATTGTACTGGAAGAGCTATTCTTAGATAACTTGGAGGTCTGATATTGTCATGTAAGTTTTTCCTTGAGATGTCTCAAAACATGACTAATGAGCTGTATTTGAAATATCCCAAATGGACTGGCTCAACATGGGAACATGTATGTGAAGGTGACTTTTACAAGCTAGACAAAAGCAACCTCTTCAACTGGCAGTTGTATTGGCTTATCCACTCCAAGGGGAGTCCATCCAGTCCTTGTTGACCAATCCACAAATAAAAGGCATGAATTCAGTATTGTCACTTTGTCAGTATAGGAATGGCTATTGACAAGTTTGAAATCCCTCTGCAGAAATGAAATGGTATAAATGTGAAAATGTGCCCCCTTCTGAAAGACCTTCCAGTGTTTTACTTTACTGGAATGATCACTTCCATTGCTTTAGTGCTTTGATCCTACTTTTAATTTCTGTCATCTTCTAAATATGACTTGTTGAAAAAGGATTTGCAAGCTTAACTAATCAAGCCAATGTTTCATGTGGCTCTGCTGCTTGTTCTGGTATTTTTTAAAAAACAGTATTTGTTTTCTCAAAACCAAAGTAGAATCATGAATTAGAAGGGGACAGAGAGAGAGAGGGATTCTGCTGGCAGATAACTAAGGTTATAGCTTTCTTGACTAGTGCTACCACTTCCCTTTGCATATAGATTCTTCAAAGGCAGCTGGGCAGCTTGTGAGCTAACCGTGCAAAAGAGATCACAGAACTTTATTACAACTTATTTAACAGAGGTAACCAAGAACATTTTGGGACTCAAATGCCAAGTTCCATTCTGGATTATCATTGACTCTGGCACCTTTATGCAAGAAGATTCAGTAGTTATTTATTCATAATTAGAAGGCAATTTTATCTGTGGGTTCCACAAGGTGGTGACCCTGTCCTTGGCACGTCAACTTCCCTTAATTGGAATTTCAGGGAACTCATTACCACCAACCAGATCCAGTGCAGTACCTGTAATGAAAAGGGTGTCTCTTTAAAGAAAGTAGTAAATATGTTTCTTTACAGGAGGGGCACACAAGCATTAATGACCCATCATTATTTAAGTAAATGGGAATGGAAAAGTTTCCTTGACTATTCTGCCCCCCTCCTACTTCCTCCACCATTGTTAGCAGTTTAAAAAGATGGGTTTCAGCCTTGTCACTCGCAAAACCAGGGGGAAATTGGGGAGGTCCAAGGAGTGTGCGGGAAGAAATAACAAAAAATGCACAGATGTGTAGTGATTTCAAATTAACTAACTGTGGCTAAGACATAGATCACTTCCTAGAAAACAATGACCACAGCCTGAGGCAAAGCTAGGCATATTAGCATCAAGTCTGCCATTAACTCTCCAGGAAATGCACTGGAGTCATTAATGAAATTATAGCCAGTTACTTGGCGGGAGAGGGATTAGTCAGGCAAGAGGAACGCCTTCCTTGTGGTGCCATTATTTTTACTGAGCAGCACAAAATTTATATTAATTTCATGACCCTGCATCTGTGTTGGAACATCTACAGAGAAAAAATTAATTGCACAAAAGTTATTTGAAATTCTTTCAAAAGCTCGGTGAATTTTTAGCATTGTTGAAGTGGGAACAGGAGCAGCTCCCGAATTTTGCACATATTGTCAGGGTTGTGCAATTCTCAGCCTTCTGTTCTTCAAATACTTAGCTCCCCTCTGTACTGAACAGTTCTGTTACTCCAGTGCATGACTGCCAAAAGACTCCCGTTAGCCTTAGCTGTGTGTGTTAACAGGCTGCTTCTTATTATTCAGATCATCTGGACAAAACAAAAATTATGTTTTTAGAACAAAGATGTCAGCCAGCTCATCCTTCTTGGGCTGACAAAAAATAACTACTAAATAGGATAGATCAATCTATGCCAGTTTTGAACAGAGCTCAATCAACAGTGCTTTGTGAGAGCAATAATACACTGCATTTAATGCGCAGTGCTTTAAATGGCACAATCTAAGAAGAAGAAACTAAATGCTCTCTTCTGGAGGAGATGAACTAGTAAGTCAGCTAGGCAGAGCAGTACCCAGACCCTCTGACACCAGTGGAATGACAGAGTAATTCATTGGTGTCAGTCACAAGCCCTGCATCTGATAACTGTTCAAGAACATCATTGCTGTTAATAATTTTTTCAAAATACTCTTTTTTCCTGAGAAGGAACATGAATGTGCAGAGTTGAAGGAAAATTATCACGTTTAATATTTTCAGAGCAAGTTCCAGACTCAGTATAATAAGCATTAAATACTAACTTATGACAGAATCACAGAGTGGTTGAGATTGGAAAGAACACCTGGAGGTCATCTGGTCCATCCCCCTTGATCAGCCAGGGCAACCTAGCACCAGTTGCCCAGGACCACATCCAGACAGCTTTTGAATATCTCCAAGGTTGGAGACTCCATCACCTCCCTCGACAACCCGTGCCAGTGCTCGGCCACTCTTACAGTGAAAAAGTGTTTTCTGATGTTCAGAAAACTCCTGTGTTTCAGTTTGTGCTCATGGTCTCTGGTCCTGTCACTGGGCACCATGGAAAAGAGCCTGGCTCTGTCGTCTTTGCACCCTCCCTTCAGGTATTTATACACCTTGCTGAGAGCCCCCTAAGCTTTCTTTTTTCCAGACTGAACAGTCCCAGCTCTCTCAGCCTTTCCTCAATGGAGAGATGCTCCAGTCCCTTAATCATCGTCGTGGCCCTTCACTGCACTCTCTTCAGTACATGTCTCTCTTGTACTGCAGAGCTCAGAACTGGACACAATACTCCTGGTGTAGCCTCACCAGTCTTGGGTAGAGAGCAAGGATCACCTCCCTCAGCCTGCTGGCAATACTTTGCCTCATGCAGCCCAGGATACCGGCAGCCTTATCTCCTGCAAGTGCACGTTGCTGGCACATCTTCAACTTGGTGTCCACCAGGACCCCCAGGTCCTTTTCTGCCAAGTTGTTTTCCAGCTGGGTGGCACCCAGCACATACTGGTGCGTGGGGTTGTCCCTCACCGGGTGCAGCACTCCTTGCTGAACTTCATGAGGTTTCTCTCAGCCCCTTTCTCCAGCCTCTCCAGCTCACGCTGGACGGCAGCACACCCCTCTGGCCACTGTCGGCCTCTCCTCCCAACTTTGTGTCACCAGCAAGCTCACTGAGGGTACACTCTGCCCCATCGTGCAGGTTGCTAACAAAGATGTCAAACAGGATTGGGCCCGGTATTGACTCCGGGGGTACAGTGCTACGTGCCAGCCCCCAGACAGACCCAGCCATTCAGCCGGTTTTCAATCCACTGCACTGCTCAGCAACGGCGCAAGTGTCTCTGAGGCTGTTATGGGAGACAGGGTCAGAGGCCTTACTGAAGGCCCAGAAGCCTCTAGCCACTGCTCTCTCTTTATCTACCGGGTGCATCAGTTCATTGTAGAAGACTATCAGGCTGGTCAAGCGTGACTGCCCCTTGGTGAAGCCATACTAACTCCTTCTGGGGAGTCTTGTCCTTCATGTGCCTGGAAATGGTTTCCAGGATGAGCTGCTCCATAACCCTCCCAACGATCAAGGCGAGACTGACCAGCTTGTAGCTCCTTGGCTCCTCCTTCTTGTCTGTCTTGAAGATAGGAGTGATATTTTCTTTCCTCCAGTCTTTGGGCATTTCTCCCAGCCATCTTGATTGAGCAAAGATTGTTGACAGTGGCCTTGCAATGACATCTCCCAGCTCCCTCAGCATTTGTGGGTGCTTCCCATCAGGACACCTGGATTCATCTCAACAGAAGTTACTATACAGTACACTGGTTGGCTCTGGTACCAGCAAGGTTGTGTGCCAATAGCAGTAAGGAGCTTTGCCTTGGTGGAGCTGATACCCTGGGTATTCTTATCAGGTTCCAGATCTGAATACAGCAGGAGTATGAGGGAGCTGGAATAAACTAAGCCTTAGTCTCATATTGACACACGTATGGATGAACTGTACATTAGAGCCAGAAATGGAAAGTTCCTCAAGACAAGCATAGCTTCTTGACATTGTCAAAATTCCTCTAATTCCTCTCTTCCTCTAATAAGTGACATTACTGAGATATACTTTTAAAACTGTTCAGAGCTTTGTTTAGAAAAAAACTGTGTGAACATAATTCCCATCAAGAACTAAGAACTGAATCTCCATGACCCACTTAGCCAAGACCTGTAACTACCCTGGGTCACAGCCTGAGACCAGCATATGCATATAAACTAATTCCTATGGATTGTTTTGGAGAAAGAACTGAACAAACTTCACATGTCAAAAAGAAACGCTCTGGCCGTTCTCTTATCTCTATCCACTACCCCTGTTAACCTCTCCTTTTGCTACCCCAAAAATAAAACCTAACCAAAAGAATTTTCCCCTCAAAGGGACCAGTGTTAAAAGGCTTCAGAAAAGATATCATTTATCGTGCTCTGCTGTCCAGCTGCAGAAACACCCCTTTCCTGCTCTGCCATCTGATTATGGGGGAAACACTGCTCTTTCACCCCAAGCCAAAAATGTGGGAGGTCGAGAAAGGACAGACAGATGTGGCAGACTTAACAACTTCACTATGTCTGGGAAACGTAATGAAAAGACATGTGTTTTATAATCCCACTATATGTGCCTGGAAAGATTAGAAAGAAAAGGGGGGTTATGCTAAACCATTTAAACTGCTCCCTGTATAGTTATGTCCTTAACTCTCCCACCCCAAATAAAGCCTCACCCCGAAACTAAATAAGTAAGAGTATTATCTTTTGTCAAAAGCTGCTTTACAGTGGGGCTCATGTAGCAGAAAGAAAAAGGCAAACCTCTGCATAAATGCAGACCTGAACGAGAATTGTTCAGGTTTTGTGTTTGTCTTAACTCAGCTTAGCTGTTCATGAAAAGTAAAAACACATGCTTAAAACTGATTTTGTTTTAATGCTGAAAATATTAGCCAAAAGCTTTGGTGGTACCTTTAAAAGAAAGGAAAGTTTAAAAAGCCCAAACATGTTACATAACTCTGCTGGACTTCCAAGAAAAACATAGAGCCATGCAACAGACAGTTCAAGTCTGCAAAATTCCAGATTTTTTTTTTTTTTAAATGCCCTCTGGGGAGAATTTACTGTTTTCCAGACCCTTCCCCCTCCCACCCTCACTTGCTGAAAACCAGCAGTGAAATGCCAGGAAATGGTCCTCAGCTGCAGAAATGTTTTCCTTTGCCCACCGCCCCAGCTTTGGAGCTGCTCCCCAGCCCCTCTGCCCCAGCCCTTTTGGCATCCCACAAGAGGCAGGTGACTGGGGCTTGCTCTCTGCCAGGCTTTTGTTGCCCACAGCCCAGCTCAGCTCTGCAGGCTGCCTTCAGAGGGAAAAAACCCACCACTGACACAACACATGCAAAGAGCAGCTCTGCAGGGCTGCGGGCAGTTTATACAAGCTACTCCCTCCCAGTATCCAATAAACTTTTCCCTTGCAAGGCTGTCTCCCCACTCCTAAACATATCATCAAAACCACCCTTTCTCCTAAGCGTATGATCAAAAACACTCCTTCCAAAGGCACTTGCTTGCTTATACCAAAGGAAAAAAAGAAAAGCTGTGTTTGATATGTTTATGCTGTTATTTTCCAAGAAAAAGTATTTGGTTCTACTCAAAGGTATTTAGTTTTTATGGGCTGCTGAACAGGTGATAAGGCATGCAGGTCGAGAGCAGCACAGCTCATTAAGTCTTACAAACGTATAAGAATAAATATACAGGAGGAGGAAGGAGAGAAAAGTGAGATTTCAAAGTAAAACAAAAGTAGCTTTCAACAAAGTATGTGCATTATACTGCAGGCCCTGAACTGCAGGCGCTTACAAGTGTGCATAATGCTGCTCTTGAAGTAGATTCCAGTGTGAGCAATCCTCATAATTTAATTCGTGTGTGTATTCAGGTATCTCTTCTGCAAAGCTGCGAGGCAGGCTCCTTGACGTGGAAGGCAGAAAGGTCACAAACAATGGACTCTGATTAATTGTGAAGGCTGCAACCTTTGGAAGTCACCGTTCCTCTGCTTTCAGTCACCTTGGACTCCAGCAGCAAGTTTGTCTCTGTTACTCTTTCTTACCACCAATTCTCTCTCAAGAGTGACAACAGAGAGGCCAGGAAGGGCCTTGCCCTCTCCACTCTTTGCTGCCTTCCAGTGAATCCCGACTTGATGTCAAGTCTTCACTTCTCTTTCACTTACCCCAAAAGGGAGATGGAGGAAGGAGAGCCTGACCCATGCAAGACCAACACCTCGGGCAACTGGTTCTGGAGCCTGGAGCCACACAACACTCTACCTGTGCTAACTAACTAGCTTTTACATGAATGTACATGTGCTGGCCCAAGGGGTGAAACTTCTGCACCCTCCAATTTTATCCTTGTCTTTTCCTATCTTTGTAGTTTGGCATCTAAGTCCCCTCCACTTATGCAAACCGATGTGGCTGTATTGCCTCATCCTGTAATTCTGTGCTCCTGAAATTCTCGCAGATCTCCTGCCTGCCAAACGCAAGGGCAAAAAACTTTCATTGTAGACACAAAACCTCCAAGTCAGCTGACACGGGGGCATCAAGAGAGACAATAGCAGGAGAGGTTAAAGATAAATGCCCCGAGCTGAGAGCGGTCTATGTCTTTTAGCTGCTTCTAGATTGATAAATTCCTAGTGCAACTAATATGGTAGAAAACAAGTTTTGCAGAAAAATAAGGAAAACAAACGGAGATATCCTTCAAAGTCATACATACAACCCCCCACCCTCATCCCCCCGTAATCTTAATGCTGCAAAAATCTCACAACTGATCTGACTGTGTAACTGCAGCCTGGGGCATTTACTTACCACTACTAGAGAAACAATGCCAACACTTATTTAGTTACTTTAGTGACTAAAGTTAGTAAAGTTTAGTTTCTTTAGTTACTTTATTCCCAACTATCCCATTACAATTTCCAGGACAAATTCACATTTCCATTTGATAAAAGTTTAGTGATTATTTCCTCTACTCGGACACTGACAAATAAGAATGCTTTTTGCACATGCTAAATGTATATGAATCAGGCTATGTGAAGAATGAGGTTTCTATCTCACGCAGGCTACCCATAATTTATAAATTTGCCTGAATTCCAAATAAAAAAACCTCAACCCTACCATGCTCAAAAATCTACACATACACACACACACACAAAAAAGCCATAATTTATAATATAAATCTTGGGTCTCAAAGTATGTTTTCTTCAGCAGAAACAAACACTGTCTTTCATTTCAATTTTTTAATCCCCAGTGGTAAAGTCAATGAAAGTGAAAAGTCTCTCCAAAACTAAGAAGTTAAAACGCTGAACTAAAAAAAGTCCAGTCAGAACTGTAGTTCCCAAATCAAATTTCCAAATAAAATTACCTACTTTTATTAAACATTTAATTGAAAATTTAACCATTTGTCCTCACACAACAGGACTTAGTCAAAGTTTTACCTTTTAACTTCATACAGAATAGTTTATTGTCTTAAAATTTTAGAAGTAAAAAGCCTGATTATAAATCATTGATTATAGGCAGACTAAGTTTTTGCAGCCAGTCTGTGTCTGGATCTAAAACAAAGAAATAATTAAGATTTTGAAATATATAGGGGTTTTACCGAGCTGGTCTAAGACATAGAGACTAATTTTATTGAATGCCACTGTGATCTGAGAAGCCGAGTTAGTTGCAAGTGTCCATATAAATTCCTTAAATCATCTGTTTTTATTCTGGGAAGCTTCACATTAGGGGTCACGTTCTGCATCCCTTGTTCCCCCAAAAACTCATTGAAGTTTCCCTGCAATGCTGAATGACCAGATTCTCAGAATGTTTAGATATCTGGTTGAGTGCAAATAGTAAGCAACATATGGAAGTGAGTTTGTATTTCTTTGTTCAGTTGTCATCAGAGATAGATTGGGGTCAACAACCTAAGACTTATGTTCATTCCAGTGGTTAATACAGACTATGTTTTTCCTGCATGCCTGTATTTAAACAAAGTAAAAAGAATTAAAGAACATAGTAAGTTCACAGAAAATAGCCTTGCTGCATCTTTTCTTACACTACCTTCTGAAAATGTCTTTGGAAAGTAGTAAAATAATTATAGTACACAAAAAGATTAATTGTGAAAGATGAGAAAAAAAGTATTTAAGTATTCTGTTTCTTTTCTTCTTTTCAAGAGTTGACCAATTCAGTTTTATCAGTGGCCATAAGCAGATACTTGTAAAACTTGTACCGCTAAGGACATCTTAGTCCTTATGAAAATTGGACCACATGTTAAGATGTCTAGTTTTAACCATCCTCAATTTTTCATTGACGCTGTTTATTTCCTATTTTGTGCAGTTGGCATAACAATGCAGTCAATACAGTTAAGTTGAATTAATCAGTGTTTCAACAATACTTTGAAAATTCCAAATGAAAAAAATATACTCTGTAAAAAGAAAGAATTAGTTATTCTTGCAAATCCACTAAGATGCCTCCTTCTGGATGTGAAAGTAGTTTTTAATACTACGTCCCCCAAGTGAGGTGGAGAGGGGGTGAGGGGAAGGAGGTTCAAAGGGTTTATTTCTTGCTAGTTTCTTATTCCTTAAGACCTCAGTCTTCCTACCATTAGTGTGTGTAAATATTAGTGTATATACTTATGAACTAAAGCTTCTGTGAATGCATCAGACAGAAGAGCTAGTGTACTGTTCAGCAGTGCAACGAGGAATCTAGTTCCCATGCTTACATGCCTTCAGTGGCTGAAGAAACATAGCTTCTGCTATTTTCTATGTGTGCAGTTTACAGTTTGGGGGGGCACATGCATTTTTAAACACATATACATTGATGACAAAGGAGGAGGATAACGCATTTCACGTGTCCCTAGTGGACGACAACAGTGAAGAAATGCATTTAAGCAAGAAGCAGTATAAATTGAAGTACTGATAAATTGATTTTCTACTGATAAGAATACCTTGGACTGGACTAGATTGTCAGGGAAAGGGAGGCTACTGGAAGTCTCTAGAAATACATCAGATCAGCTATTCCTGCTTGGAGGCAGGGGCTGACCTACAGAGAGGAGTTCCAACTCTCCCACATCATCTCCTATTGCAGGTTGCACAAAATGCTGTTTTAGGGAGTTCTAGAAAGACGGGATACACAGAGTATCCCCTCCCCACATAACTATCCTTTGTAAGGATAGTGTAATCCAGTTCTTCTTAGGTCTGAACACAAAAGGTTGATGACAAAGGAGAAGAATAATGCATTTCACATGTCCCTAGTGGACGACAACAGTGAAGAAATGCATTTAAGCAAGAAGCAGTATAAAGAAGTACTGATAAATTGATTTTCTACTGATAAGAATACCTTGGACTGGACTAGATTGTCAGGGAAAGGGAGGCTACTGGAAGTCTCTAGAAATACATCAGATCAGCTATTCCTGCTTGGAGGCAGGGGCTGACCTACAGAGAGGAGTTCCAACTCTCCCACATCATCTCCTATTGCAGGTTGCACAAAATGCTGTTTTAGGGAGTTCTAGAAAGACGGGATACACAGAGTATCCCCTCCCCACATAACTATCCTTTGTAAGGATAGTGTAATCCAGTTCTTCTTAGGTCTGAACACAAAAGGACAGAGTTTTGTTCTCCATAAAATATAAGCATGAGACATGCAGATATAATGTTCAGTCTAACTTTAGTTAAGCCATTATAAGACAGATGGGGCAACGTTCACTGTGTAGAGAATGTTGATGGTGTAGTTTGGCTGAGCATTCCACTTAACCCCCTCCCCAAACCACTAAACCAAAACGCAGAACTTGAATCTCCTATAGACAAAATATACTCCTCTTAGAGTATACCAACACCTGGATTTTTCCCTACTGGAAAAGTAATAAATTACTAACTATTTTTTCATCTCAGTACCTTTCCTACAAGCTACTCTAAATAGCCTTTAACATAAACTTAGCTCCTCTCTCTTGGCAGCTTTAGAATCAGAAAAGAGATTTTTGGTACATCAGTTCAGAAGGTGTGTAAATGTAGTAGGATTGAACATTAGTCGTTTGGGGGCAACTATGTAAAGGATGATACAGCACCCCAGGGGAAGAATGATAAACACAACCAAAGAGCACAGGAAGAAAACAGCACCAAGGAAGAGAAAATGACCTGTGTGATGTTCCCTTTCCTCCCTTTCCACTTCGTTCTTAGATATGTATGGTGTGTGCTGGAGAAGTAAGGGGGGACGTGTGGCCACCTGCGGAAAGCCGCCACTATATCACAATAATAAAGGTTTTCTTGGAGCCCGGGTGATAGCAATTTTGGCTGTTGCCTGTACCATGATACACAAAATAATAAGCCCTCTCCTGCTGTTCCTTCAGTTGAGGTTAAATTCATTCCAGTGCAAAAGATAAAAAGCAGAAAGAGGCTTAAAATCCCCTCTGCCAACACTCGAGGTACACAAGACATGAGACCTTCTGGTTTATAAAAATGACGATGTCACCTTGTCCTCTGTTGGAATGCAATTTCCAGTAGGTCACAGAAAGACTCTCATTTTGCAGATGCATGGTCGTACCGGATTATGTTGCAATACTATTAGCAACAAAATTTACTTTCAGACATTTTTTCCTTCACCAAGAGCTAAGATGTACGGCTACATGCTCCAGACCACACACATGCACACATGAGAGAGATTCTCCTCCTTGCTCCTAGAACCAGAATAAGCAAAAACAAGTTATGAAAGATTCATGTAATAAGGAAGAAATATGTGAGATTATAAAAATTCACAAAAGAATTATGCACTTTCGCAAGAATATCTTGGAAGCCAGTGAGAGAACCCATGTTATTTTGTTGGATTCTTCAGGCAAAACTAAAGCTGTCACTTTTCCCTTTTTAGTACACAAAAGCACAGCTATCCCAAAGGCCAGAGTCTTAACCATAAAAGTTTAATAATGAATTACATACTTGTGTTCATCTGTATAAATGCTTTGCAGGTTCAAAATCTCAAAGGAAGCAAGTAGAGTATATACTATAGCAGACACATAAAAACAATGGTCATTAAACTATTCAAAAATTCATTGTTACCTTTTAAATAACTTGTAGAGGGAGGGTTAGGACCAGGACAGACCCTTATGCTTCTAAGCAGCTGTTCTTAATTTGCAAGAAACTATAAACAGTTTTTAATCTCCTAAGCAAAACAAGTAGTAGTGAGAGTTTAAGTACTCAAAGCAATGTCTGTTCTTGCCTTTCTCCTCACATGTAGATATTGTTTTTTCTAAGTGAAACCATCAACCTTTTCTATCCTAAGTGAAAAATCCTTGGGACTCTCTGGCAGGGAGAACAAGATCACTACGCTTTGACGTATTGCCTCCTGAATGGTAGATCTGACCATCCTTCTGGATATCGCCTACAGTCCAAACTGGGATTAGGTCTGGAATTTAGATAGAAGAAAATAGGGAGGGGGAAAATGTAATTCCCCTACTTTACCATGCAGAAGTTAAAGATGGAAAAATACAGCATCCTATGGCTTGAATGGAAGTTAAGGGGCTGTGGTCATAGGGAATGGCTATGAGAGCCTTTCTTCTTCTATATGGTAAGGAGGAAAGAAACAAAGTTCCCACAGGTTCTATAGATTATGGAAGGCAATATCCAGAACCCCTGGCTGAAGATTCATTTAGCATTCCAACTATTCCAAAACTGCATTTAGCATTAACCAAAGACAGCTTACTTTGATTTTTGCTATGCACATTTTTCTCCTGAAGATGAAATTGGAATTTGTGTTTTCATAATTTTTCCACAAGAAATGCCAGAAGCTGATAGTACATGCTATGCTTTTGCAAGGAGAGATTATGCTGTAAGAGGTTCCATTTGTACAATCTTACTGTCATGCCTGCGGAAGTCATGTTAACAGCTTAATGGTATTAAAGAACATGAAGGTGGAATTCCTACCTTTATTATCGTTAAGTTATAGATAATGCAAAGCATATATAAGTACCTTAACAGAACAACAATAAATCCAAATATAGCAAAATTTGCTCAGGAGGCACTTTTCTTATAACCACCCATTATTAATCCTGTGTGTTAAAATGATGTCCAAGCAGCAAGTCAGGAATAACCACCCATTATTAATCCTGTGCTTTAAAATGATGTCCAAGCAGCAAGTCAGGATGAAGGCTGCTAATGCCAGGCTCTGGACAAACCTACAAAGCAGCTCGTCCACACAAACTTGCAATACGAATTGACAAAGAGAGGAGGTTTTGGGTAAACGATGGGATAAAAAGGCATAATTATGGTAGCAAATTTTTTGTTTTATTTTAGTGGTTATTTAAGATGGATTTAGTTAGTTGATTAAAGTTCTGTCAAAATGCCTGCATAAGAAACCATGCATTTTCCCACTATCGTACCTAACTTCATTAACCACTACATTTATCAATCCACATTTATTTTCTGTACTACTTGCATCCAAAATTGTTGCAAAATGTTATTTGAAGAGCATTTAGAATAAAAAACCATGTCAAAATTTGGCAGAGCAGACCCAACCCTGCCATGTTGAAAAAACATACTTTTGTACATTGTACTTCTGAAAGTTTTGTTTGGGGGCTGCTTTTGCTTTTTTTTTTTTTTTTTTTTTCTTTTTTTAGGGGGGTGCAATAGGGGTAAGACAAGACTGCATTTAAAAAGAGATCCCCATTGAGTCTTCCTCGAGGAGGAACTACTAAGCACATACAGTTGGTCTCAGCCCATCAATTAGATCATTGATATCAAACAGAACTGGCCACAATATTGAGTCCTGGGGAGCACCGCCTGTCATCAGCTGCCAACTGGATTTAACTCCATTCACCACAACCCTTTAGACCTGGCTCTCCAGCCAGGTTTTTACCCAGTAAAATCACACCTTAAAAATAGCTATGTTTTTGTTACCTTCATTACTTTTATGAGTCATCCCCTGTTTCTTGCTTTCAGTAAATACTTTGGGTTTTCAATCTTTATTAATATTATATCCCAGCTTAATGATTGGCAGAAGTTTGCACCTGTGTCTGAGCTTTTAGCCCTTTAGACACTGAGACTTAGGTTAATGTGTTTGCTTTGCACTTGTCATTGATCAAAAAGCATGCAAAGTCAGTTGTGACAGCTCCGCCAAAAAGCCAATGCTTTGGTTCAACTGCCCTATTGCAATTGTTTATCTCAGTCCTATGTAAATGTGTAGAAGGTGGTATGGGCTTCACCTGGACAATGAGGGCTGACAGAGAATGCCTATTAGAGTTTCTTATGTGAATCACAGAATCACAGAATGCTATGGGGTTGGAAGGGACCTCTGGAGATCATCTAGTCCAACCCCCTGCCAGAGCAGGTCCACCCACAGCAGGTCCCACAGGAACATATCCAGGTGGGTTTGAATGTCTCCAGAGAAGGAGACTCCACCACCTCCCTGGGCAGCCTCTGCCAGGGCTCTGCCACCCTCAAAGTGAAGAAGTTCCTCCTCATGTTTAGGTGGAACTTTTTATGTTCATTTCCTCTTGTCCTGTCCCTGGGCAGCACTGAAAAAAGACCAGCCCTATCCTCTTGACACCCTCCCTTTAAGTATTTATAAGTGTTGATCAGAAGAACAGATTGCTCCTGAAATCTTCAGAACAAGCTCCAAGCCTGGGAGCCAGTCAAGTAACCACAGGACTGTAAGATCCAGTTGTATTTTCACCTATGGCTGACATAACCGGGCAGGGGCTATTACAAGATGAACCAGATCAATCAACATAGGTTTGTAACAGGAAATATATACAAATGCTTATATAAGAAACAATCAGGAAATATATACAAATGCTTATATAAGAAGGATGAAAATAGGACCATATGTTATGCCTCGATGCCAGCATTAAGAATTCTGGTGCTTGTAAAGACTCCTAGAAAACCAGCACGAAATATATCTACATCAGAGTCTACAATCAGCTACTGGTTCTGTGAGTCCGGGTGTTCCTGTGCCCCGCTGGGGAAACTGGACCCTCCTCCACACCTTTGAGGTGTGAGCTAACCCTTCTCTTTCTACCCGAAGGAGAGGAAGGGTCAGGGGCACATCCCTATCTCATTTTCAAATGAAATCACAGAATCACAGAATCACATTATGCCTCAATGCCAGCATTAAGAATGGTGCTTGCAAAGACTCCTAGAAAACCAGCACGAGATATATCTACATCAGAGTCTACAATCAGCTACTGGTTCTGTGAGTCCGGGTGTTCCTGTGCCCCACTGGGGAAACTGGACCCTCCTCCATACCTTTGAGGTGTGAGCTAACCCTTCTCTTTCTACCCGAAGGAGAGGAAGGGTCAGGGGCACATCCCTATCTCATTTTCAAATGAAATCACAGAATCACAGAATCTTCTAGGTTGGAAGGGCCCTTAAAGATCATCTTGTCCAACCGTCAACCCAACTGACAAAAATAGACACCCACACAACAAACAAGGAGCATCATCACTAAACCATGTATCCCAGCACTTCATCAACCCGTCTTTTGAACACCTCCAGGGATGGGGCCTCAACCCCCTCCCTGGGCAGCCCATTCCAATGGCTGAGAACCCTTTCAGTGAAAAAGTTTTTCCTAATATCCAGC
The DNA here is from genome assembly GCF_001431845.1 of Calidris pugnax. Lineage (NCBI taxonomy): Eukaryota > Metazoa > Chordata > Aves > Charadriiformes > Scolopacidae > Calidris > Calidris pugnax. The sequence continues at coordinate 1,316,870 of NW_015094509.1, forward strand.
CTGAACCTCCCCTGGGGCAACTTGAGGCCATTTCCTCTTGTCCTGTCGCCTGTGACTTGAGAAAAGAGCCCGACCCCCACCTCTCTACACCCTCCTTTCAGGGAGTTGCAGAGAGCAATAAGGTCTCCCCTCAGCCTCCTCTTCTCCAGGCTGAACACCCCCAGCTCCCTCAGCCTCTCCTCATAAGACTTGTGCTCCAGACCCCTCACCATCTTTGTCGCCCTTCTCTGGACCCGCTCCAGCACCTCAATGTCTTTTTTATGGTAGGGGGCCCAAAACTGGACACAGTACTCAAGGTGAGGCCTCACCAGTGCCGAGTATGTCTGCTTTTGGTTCGGGGGAGGAGGGGGACGTGCATCTTACCCTGCACTACCCATCTGTGTTCCTGCAGATTCCAGGAACTGCTTCCTCGGAGCTGTCAGGATCCCGCGTGGGTCCCGCAGCCCCGCGGCGGAGCGGGATGGAGCCTCCTTCTGCACGGGTCATCTCACAGAGCGGGCAGCCGCACTGTTCTGGAGATTTTCCACATTCTGTTCTACTTAACAAATGTGTCTGCTTAATGGAAGTACCAAATTAAAAACTAGTTCAACAGATTGTAAGTATTTGTATGTGTATATATGTTTAGAATCTAATGTTTGTGGGAAAAGCCTGACATTCCTTATGTATAAATAAATTGCATAGCACAGTAATCTTTCGCTGCAACCTTTATGTCTTTTTAATATCTAAGAAAAAAAAGTTAATAGATATTGCTACATTGTAGTCTGGTTTAGGCATTTGCAATGGGATCTTTGAGTATAATACTATTTTTGTGCAAGTGTGAAGCTGAATGATTTCCACTAGTTCTGGTGCATTCTGAATTGCTGTTGCTGGCAGCAGAATCTCACCCTTACATTTTCATGTTCAATATTCTGAACATCAAAAGTTTATATTTATGTTAAACTGTTTATTTTTTTAATTTATCTAATTAGTTACTAATTACAGCCTTTTGAAACAGAGTGTCTCCTTGGCTCACTGAAGGCCTATGCAGCAAGCCATGGTATTTTCAGGAATTTGATTTTCTGCCTAGAACTATTTGGCTTCTTTTACTTAAACAAATGGAAAAGTACTGAAATAATGTCTAGAAATTACAGCTAAGAGTTCTTTCATCCATTTGTCTACAGAAAGAAATAATTTCAGGGAGGATAAGGTAAGTCCCATATAATCAGAGTGTATAACCCAAAGTAAAGTTTTTTAAGCTATATAGGCTACACTAAACTACAAACTGACATTTAGTAAGAAGGCATAAATAGCTAATTAATGTCAGGACTTGATGTTTTTTTTCAATGCTTTTGTCTTTTAAGAAGAATAAGACCACCCATCCAGACACCACTTAAGCACTTGAAAGAATAGTTGTAATTACTTTTAAATTACTTTTAGCACAAATTAATAGGAAGAACATTAAAGCTAATTCAGAAAAGGATAATTGAATGATTAATAGCAGGTCTAAACTGCTATACAACCAAACTGAAAGGGCTAAGGGCCAAGAATCTTATCCAAAGAAATAGTTATAAAGCTACTAGTGACTGCACTGAAAACAGGATCACGCTCCAGATCTTGCACAGTTTTCCCATTTGATTGCTTCTACTAATGCCAGTGGTAAAGCAGAAATCTGATCAGAATTCTTAATCATCTCCTGCTTCCCCTTCTTGCATGTCAATTAGAAACAAAGTCCACTTCCAGTTACATATTTCATGGTATTTACCTTATTTTTATTTTTCTTGCTCTGTAAAATAGGGAGCTTTTCAGAAATTTGTAAAAACACATCGACACAGAGATTAAGACTTAGCCAACCTGTTTGGAGTCAGATGAATCTAAGCTTTCAAATGCTGTTTCCTATGTTTGCTTCCCAAACATTGGCCTATGGGAAAACAGCCTAAAGCAGGGAGTGGTGCCTTCTGTCTCCTGCTGCAAGAAAATGTGCTGCAGTGGCCATGAGTCCTTGACTGCCCTGAGGATTGGCAGAGTCATCTCATGCATGGCTGGGAAACTAGAACTAGGAACTAGGGGAACTAACCTGCTCTAACATAACTGCTGCTGGACAAGAGGTCTGATGAAAACAGAATTTCCTTAACTTTTTCAAACCACAGGGATGAGTTTTATAACATTTCAAAGGCTCCTCCCAAGTGCTTACAAATTTTTCCTGTGAGTTCTCAGTATCCTAATGTGCTAAGAACAGGTTTTATGTAGGGTAGGAATTCTGATACAAGAGAGAGGACAGGTCAGAAATTTTCTACCAGATTATTTCCTCATAAAAAGACTGTATTTTAGCTTTGCTGATTTTATCCAGCGCTATGTAGCTTGGAATAAAGCATCTTGCTTTCGACTGGTTTGGCAAAAAGTGAAATATTTCTGCTTAACAACTGTTTTGTTTCATGCTATTTCAGTGTTAAACTACATTACTTTACAGTGATGTACTGGCACACAGGACTTGTGCTTCAGCTGCCCACTGCTTCAGTCCTCTCTTGGCCTGGGCACCGGTGTCCAGTAAGAATCTCCAACGAGCTGCAAGAATTCAGCAGCAGATTCACTCCCATCCCTAAAATTTCACTGCTTGGATTTTTGTAAGACCAAAGGTCACATCCAACTTGTCAGTCTTGTTCAAAAATTCTGCACTGAGATTTTGTGGTTGGAAATGTAAACTACAAAGCCAGCTGGGAAGTCAAGATCACAAATATGTTATCTCTTTAAACCGGTGAAATATTTTTTTCCGCTATTTTGTATAGTTGCTGGTGCTGCAAAGCTAATGAACTTCTTATAATAAAAATGTGTACTCAAATTTTTCTGCTTTCATCTATTTTTCATTATTAACAGTTTCAAGACAATTTTTCCACAAGCATTTATTACTGCTCTGCCTCTGGAGCAGATGAAGTCAACAGGAGTTTTTGCTACTGATTTCCACAGCAGCAGAATTATGCCAACAATGAATACATTTGACCACTCATCTGTTAGAAAAATAAACTACTAATTTTTAAGAATGTGTGTCTATAGGTTAGAAAGATTTGAAAGCATTGAATTTTATGAATGGGCCAGTTTGCTTCAAGCATTTAACCTGTTTTGATTTTCTTCTTTCAATGCCGGTTAAAACCAGTCTTCTCTTTCCATTTTACAGCTCGGAAGCAAAATAAGTACATAGAGAGACAGAAAATATCTCTCAGCAGTTATCCTGGCTACGGCCAGCCACCACAGGAGCACAAGGGATGTAACAGCTGGAACTTCACGAGCTCCTTAAGCTCTAGTTGAGGCTGTGACCCTCTGTATGAAGGCCCATGGTAATATAACACGTAGAATCATAGAATCATAGAATGGTCTAGGTTGGAAGAGCCCCTTGGGATCATTGAGTCCAACCATCTACCCTACTCTACAAAGTCCTCCCCTACACCTTGTCCTTCAGCACTGCATCTAAACGGCCCTTAAACACAGCCAGGGATGGGGACTCCCCCCCCTCCCTGGGCAGCCTGTTCCAATGCCCGACCACTCTTTCAGTGAAAAATTCTTTCCTAACCCTCCCCTGTTGGAGCTTGAAGCCGTTCCCTCTCGTTCTGTCACTAATTACCTGTGAGAAAAGACCAGCACCAACCTCTCTACAGTGTCCTTTCACGTAGTTGTAGAGAGTGATGAGGTCTCCCCTCAGCCTCCTCTTCCTCACACTAAACAGCCCCAACTCCCTCAGCCGCTCCTCATACGATTTGTTTTCCAGCCCCCTCACCAGCTTCGTTGCCTCCTCTGCACTCGCTCCAGCACGTAGGGCCTTGTCAAACCAGCAGGCCGCCCCCCTTCCCCAGCACTTCTAGGGCCTTGTCAAGCCAGCAGGCCGCCCCCCTTCCCCAGCACTTCCCAGTGGTCCCGTGAGGCAGCGTAACTTTCATGTGTCTTAAAATATCCTTTTTGAAAGTCACTGCTGAACCATTCCTTTCAGCTTTCCCCGCAGAGGAGACACGGCGTGACTCGCAGCAAAAAAGCTTGGAGCCTCTGCCAGTGACAGTGGAGAAGGGGTTTGGAATAACCTCCCGGCACCATCAGTGCTCGGCTCCTCCACGTTCTACGCTGGTTCACTTTGCATTTAGCAAATATATAGGCAGAGAAATCAAGAAACGGAGAGAATCTTTAAAACCACCAAAGGCAAGACAGTAAAGTAGAAACAGTGCTAAAATTTTTAAAGGGACTTTAGCAATTTTGACATGTATTTATCCATTCAGCAGGCTCGGTCTCGTGCAGACTAGATATCTCAGGAAAGCCTTGGATACATACAGATGCACAGATTTTGGCAAATGTGCTTCATTCCAAATTACAATCTGCAGCTTTTCCCAAAGATTTCTCAGCTTGCTCTGATTGTTGAGCAGCCTGTTCTCACCATTGGGCATCCTTGCACAATTAATATATTTTCTATCTAGTTGCTTTGTACAGGCCCCTGGCAGGCCATTCAATAAGATTGTCCTCATAATATATAATGTGTATTTTGGGCTCCCAGATGCATTTCTTATTAGTCATCAGTGATAAATGCTCATTTGGAGAGAGAGATGTATGCCATACAAGGTACTACTGCTAGAGCTCATTTTGTCCGCTTAAAGAGAGATGAACTGGAAGAATAAATCTTTTGACCAATGCTACAGCTGTTTATAAATTCCACTGGAAACAGTCAGACCTGCAGACTAAAGAAAGGGCTGAATGCTCAGCAGAAGGGCCTAAGATGTCAAAGAGCTAGGTTCAGATTCATTCCCTGGACTTTCCTGTGTATCTCATGACTAAGAAGGACAAAGGAACTCACCGTTAAAAAATGTTTCCTAAAGCAGGTCAAGGCACCATGCCTCATCCTATACTGTGTGGGGTTTAAAACATCATATTAAATGTGGCAGGTCTCTTCTGGGGAGCTGTTGCCTTCTGTTTGCATGTTAAAGGATTGTACGCTATTGCACCCCTTGCACATTAAAACAAATAAATATGTTCCCTGTTTTTTTAAGTTGTGAAAATTCCACTCTGTTTGAATCAAAATATTACTAACATGTAAGGAGAGTTATTATTATTCAGTTACTCTAAAAGAGAATATGTAGCAAAACCTCCTTGAAGTTGAAACATTGCAACAGAAGAATTAAAGCAGACTGTTGTTGAAACCACTGAAAAGCACAATTTTGATTGAATCTGGGATTTTATTCAAGTGAGATTTTATCTTCTCATCAACTTTTCTTTGGGCTTAAGGGATGTGGAAAAGAGGCAGGTGTTAGGGTTTTTTCTTTTGTTTTTAAATTGTCAATATGTTTTTTTATTTGGATTAAGCTTTCTGAACCGTGAAGGTATTTGGCAGTATAGAAATAAGGAACTGTGCAAATGCAAGGGCTGAAGCACGGCTGAATAGTAAAAGCCTACAGCAAGCAACAGAAATCAGAATATGCAGGGAAGAGTGCAGAGAAAATATTAGGGAACAAGGTGAAGTCTAACGGGAAAAAAGTCAGTTCATTAAACGAAGCACTATACCTGTGCCATTTTGATAACAACACTGTGTAGAAAAAAAGTGGTATTTAACCAAATCAAAAACAAGAAAAGATTTAAGGTTGACATAAAATAGAGAAGAAGGTCAATTGTGGACAAGCAACAACTGAACAGAAACGTGTCCCTGGGACACACTGAAATAACTGTGCTATCCCTGGGGTCTTTGTGAGCAGTGCCATCTCCAACACTGTCAGGAGGCTCTGCTGCTCAACCCTGGACCCCTCTGTTTGCAAATACAGCTTGGCAGCGTTGGCAGCAGCACAATTAACACTGCTGGCATCCCCCTGCCGGGGAAAGTACCACACACCCAGCCCCTTAACTGTTTTACATATTGGATAGTCAAGTTTTAATAATTTTTCCTTATCTGTACCAGTGAAGAGCTCTTTTGCTATAATTACAGAAACTACTAATAATTGCATTCCAAGTATTCTGGAAAAAGAAATTAATTTTTCTTTGACAGAACATGTTTTAATATCTGTATTTTCTTAAACTCGATGTTACTGAGCAAACAGGGTCTGCGAAACCAGGCAGGGCAGCTAAGTGGAAAAGCCTCCTCTCCAGACTGTGTGTCAGGCTCACAGCAACAACGCTTCAGGGCCCCACCACGCAGAGCAGAAGGTTGACCTGGCTGCCCTTCTGCTGACAGACTGAGGCTCCATGCATCAGTTTTCATCTGCAGAAGATCTAAAGTGCTTTACCAATTAACAGTGATAAAACCCTTCGATGGATCATTTAGGGCAAGGCACTGGAGCAGCCAGTTATGATGGGGATTATCCTGTTCTGTAAGGTAAAATGGTAGTAACTAATAAGCGGCAAGATTAATCCAAGCTGGGCTTGGAAAGGGCAAGAATGTACCGTGAGCTGCGGGTCCATTAGTAAGAGGAAGACTTGGGAACAGCAGGAGACTGGACACTCTGTATTTGTGTTCCCATCTTTCCAAATACAGCTGTTCATGTGGGCACTGGGTGTCCTGGTCTGGGCCAGGGTGGCCGCTGGAATGGAAGAGAGAGCCTTCACCAGCAGTGCCAGTGAAAATGCAAGTCTGAGCTAACCTGATGGCTTATTTATCTTCCAGGATTTTGGAAGTACTTGAAACAGTAACTAGCCACACTGGCTACAGAATGGTCAAGATTCACTAATCCCTTAATCACCATCTTTTCTTAATTCTGCAATGATTGTTTAAAGACGACCTGATTATTTTATTTTGTAAATTACTTTATTTTCATTTGAGTTTCCAAACCTTTGACTGCTTTGTGAGTACTCACTTCTTGGTCAGTTTTGCATCTCTCTGTATCCAAATCAAAACAGAGAGAGAAGTGATATATTCACTTATGGCTAGGGAGCTTTGCTGACAGCAGTACACTGATTTCTTTCATTACCTCTGTTAAAGCAGTGGTATTTTCTTTAGCCTTGTTTCTGAAGTTACAAGGTCTCACAGTAATAAGGTTTAGAACGACAGACTAAAAATATTACTTTACATATATACCACCATTCTAAATGCCAGGGAATTCTGTGTCCTCTTTTAGCCATATATTCATGTAAGGCCCTGTTTAAGGTACCTGTTTCAGTAGATATTTAAATCATGGGAAGAAAACTGAGAAAGCTGAGACCCCTGCAGCTGTAAGTGGTGTGTCCTCTTTTTCCTGAGTTCATACACAGTTCTGGACAAGGCAGTCCTTCTTTGAAGGGAACTTGTACAGATCCTTAAGACAACTGATTCTGTGCTTGCTCTATGAGGATTTATTTAAACTGAGATGTCATTGAATTTAATCAAATTGCCTTAACACTGTTCTGTGCTTGGCTTGCACAATCCCTTAAAAGACACAGATTTGTAGTCCTGACTATCTGGAGCTGTGATGAACCTGTTAGGAAAATAAAAGCAAGAAGATTTTTCAATTTCCTTACAGATACGCATTGGGAATACCTTATCCTGGCTGATATGTCGAGGCAGAAGCCATTTTTCCTTGGAAGGCAGCAGGTGTACAAGCATATGTGTGCATGTTTGTGGGGGAAAGGATTCTCTGCTTCAAAATAGCCGGGAATGGTGACACTACAAGAGATGGCTTTAGTCTGAAAGCATGTGTTCAGTCTGATGGAAAGATGCTGCTCACATATTGTGCAACAGGGCAAAAATTAGATTCAGCTTAATCAGCTTAGAACTCAGATCTTTTAAAATCTGAGTTCTTTTAAATTTTAAGTATTTTAATTTTAAATTGTAATTTTAAAATGTGTTTTCCTTCCTCCAGTGCATTAGGATTCAATTTCTATTACCCTATACTATTATATGCTCTATATAACCCTATATATTTTTTATATAATAAAGTCTGATTAAATATATTAAGATACTAGCTAAATCGTGCCTCCTTCACTGTACTCGCAGTATCTATATTTAGTCTATGTGTACACATCCCTTCCTCAGTAATCAAATGTTTAAAAAGGTCTGAAGCACACAAGTATAGGTCTGCAAGGCTTTAAAGAATATGTGTGATTACTTTAAAGCCACCATTTATCATAATGCTACTTCATGTTGCCATAGCTCTTCTGGGTTTTGGGGGGGGGGGGGGGTTGGTTTTTTGAGGGGGGGGGGGGAAGGGA